>NW_026607162.1:10000-62500 GCF_029890125.1 Rhinichthys klamathensis goyatoka | reverse complement strand
CAGTTGTTCATTAGTTCAAGTGGCCTTAATGCATGCACGGCTTTTCAAAATTTCACAAAGCGTTTTGAGATTATTTTGAATGAAATATTGAAGTTTATAATTAAGTGTTTTGGCAGACCACGCCGAGTGGCCCTATGCATTTTTCTAAAGTCGGGTTTTATTCGAACTTTTGCTAACGACAAAAACAGTTTATCTGTCGTCTCTGTCTCCGGGAACTGCGCGTCACAAAAATGAACCGAAAGCCACTTCAGCTCAGTCACTATAAGAAATCGGCTCTGTCTAAAGCCTTTAAATGTCTAAATATTCTGGCTAATAAATGTTATCTGATTATGTAATCCATATGAAAACGAGAGGTACAGAGGATGTACTCAAACATGTAGCCTGTAAGCGCTTCCCAATGAGAAAATGACAAGACAAGGGTGAAAATCTCGCTCTAATTAAATGTAGCAGGCTAAATCGCCCTGAATTAAAATGTAAAAACAGATCAAATAATGCATTTGTCGAAATGTTGCGATATTGTTTCATTTAAGTTCATAATTATTCAATACATGTTATTTAATTTAGCAGCATTACCACGAAGCACCGTGGTTCGATATTTATTTGAATAAAAAATAAAAATAAAAAAACTTAATTCACAAATTGCATGCCTGGTTGAAAGGATCCAAAGATCCCTGTAGACTTTAATATTGAGTTGAACATTTTGTTCATGAAAACAAATTAACATGCGTTTTTTCAGATTATATTTAGTTTTGCTTGGAAAAAGCTGGCCCAAACCAGTTTTATTTCATCAATTACTGAAATAATTAAATATTTAGTAATAAGCTTTTATGACAGAAATATCACTAGGCTACATGTAACTTAAATCATTTAATTCCTTCATTATCAACACTGTCTAGAATAGCGATTTAAGTGTGAATTGTGACTTCTCTTTGTGTTAAATCAGCCTCAGACTCCAATAGCCGGTGGGGGGTTGGAGGGACAGTTCAGTGCTGTATCGAGCGCGCAGGACAATAGGCATAGGTGTTAATGTTCCTCTTTCATATGGAGAGCGAGGGAGACTAAATAAACTTGTTAAAAAGAGATTCAGCGCGAGAGAGGCAAAGAAAAACGCATGTTTTAATTTAATTATGTTGCTTTGGACAATTTTCGTTTTGTAGGCCTACTGTTTTAATTGTTTAATATAGCTGTCATTTCTTTGGCAATACAAATTTAAAATGTCGCAAGAATAAGATTAGCCTAGTGTTTCTTATTTTGCATCGCAAAAGAAATAAACTCTAAACCCGATGCAACCCTGTTTTAAATAAAAAAAACTGTCCCGACACTTTATTTAAACCTTGAAATGTTCGAACTTGGTTTCAAACTTAAGTAATTTTAGTGTTCTTTTACATTACACAATAATTTAGCAGACTAAAGACGTGCTTCTTCATTTTCATTTTCTGATGCAATCGGCTGACAATCTTCCTTCATCAGTTTTTGTCCTTTGTGCAGCGGCTGCGGTTCCAGGAATGTAGCAAATTTATGTTGTAATAATAATTAAACAAAACTCTTGACTTTAAATAAGTAAACAGTTATAAACAGTTAGCTATTTAAGCATCAAGAAGGTTAAACATAAACGCTGTAGGGCAACATCGGTTAACAACATGTATGCTACATTGAGATTCGATCCGAGTCGATTGAAGCTCCTCGAAGCTCGTGTTGTTGCGTTAACCACTGAGCTATCGTCTATACGTCTGTGACTGTTTTTATTGCAATGTTTTACTTTTTCATTATTTATTCAATTTCATTTCAGTAGCCTAATTTCAGTATTGTGATTATGAATTATTTTAACTACGTTTCACTTGTTGAATTCATCTGCTACCAGCTTTCAAACGCTCTGAATCAGTGCGGTGCGGCAGCAGATTACGCATTAGAGAGAATAAACAAACACTTTTCAGAGTCTATGATTGTAGCGCCTCTTGGCGGTAAAAGGCAGCAAATACACCCCACATTTTACCACCGCGGTGGAACGGCTGATGTGGGCATTGTCATGGCTTGCCTCGACATTTGCGTTTGAATAGCGCGCGTCCTCCGTGGGCGTGTCAGATTAACGCGTAATGAAGTGTAATGAGCTGGGGAAAAAAAATCTGACAGCACTCTCTTTTCATACAGATTACATAAACTGAGAATATTTGTTTTTTATATAAATTACATCATTAAAAAGAAGAGAATTCAAGCTTCATAAAGAAAAACCTCTCGTGCCTGTATGACAAGTATTTGCAGAGTTAGAGTTAATTTTTCGGACGTGTTTCAGAATGGACTGCACTGACAGAGAGAAGGCAAAACTCGCATCATGTTTATTTTTCTTTATTTGACAAAAAGCACAAAACTTTGTTTTTATTGTGAGTATACAGAAAAATAATAGACAATTAACAGGATCGATTGATGTATAACACTTATATGTACGATCAAAATCAACAGAGTATTTTAAGTCTATTTTTCTGCTATGTGAAAAAAAAACGGCAAAACGCGCGGGCGCGTTTCTGGTCCCCAGAGGGTTAATAACATGATATTTTGGCCTAATGACAGAAAAAAATGGAGAAAAAAACGTTATAATCTGTAAATTGATGAAAACGTGATGCGGTGTTCTGTTGATTTGTCCTACCTTGACAGATTTTATGAAAACAGTAGGTAGCACAATTCGACAGTGAAAAATGCCACCTATCAGATTGTGCTACCAGCATCATAGTCATGTGGTTTGAGGCATTATTAAAATCCATACCTATCCATAACCTAAACCTACCCTTAAAACAATGCAAATATTTGTAAATAAATAAAAGAATAATGCAATATTGTATGTGTGCATGCACAGTAAGCCCTGGTAGGACAATCTTATAACAGTCTTCCAGCCTGTTACTATTTCTCGGACAGGCTGCAATTCCACTCCTCACCATTAGGGGCTGGTCTAATGATGCTGGGTTTAGATAAAGTTAGTTGACCAGAAGAGGAAGAGAGTGGTTTTAAATGATCATTAAATCATTAACCTGTGCTGCGTTCCAGTCCAAAATTGTCATGCGCTTCACTCGCTAACTTCCCTCCGTCGCGTTCACTCGGGTGTACGTCATTGCTTACGTTGCATGAGTGCCACTACTGGCGGAAACTGCAATGGCTGAACTGGAACGTCCTAAGCCCTTGATTTCTTGGAATCACTTGGAGTTGATTCATTATTTAAATTTTTTTCCCCTTTAAGAATTTGTTTAATGCAGTATCCAAATGTATATAGATGTGTTTGGGTTGTTTTAAATTAAAAAAAATCCTAATTAATATATCATAGAGTTGTTTGTGGTGGTGGTGATTAGACGAGATCTGCGGTGACGTCACAAATGGAGCTGCCTGAAGTGTACATATTAAGTAGACTCGCTCCCTCGGTCAAAATCGAGGGTCTGTCCATATAAACTTCCCTCGTCCACTTCACGGAGTGGAACGCACTTCACAATGGCGGCAGGGGTTCCCCGGGGGAAGTGCGTAGGGAAGTCCGCACGTGCGTGTCTAAAGTGGACTGGAACGCAGCACTGTAAGGTAACATGCCGTCATGCCTTGCTGGCTGTGTTTTGGACAAGTCCTTGTTGGGAAATGTTTGGTTTCATGCTCAACAGTAAGTAGGCTAACTGTTATTTTCGGTTGGTTGTTGAAGAAATGTATGTTGAGGCTGAACTGTAATTTCTTTTGCTTTATGTATGTGTTTGATTTAATGCAGATAATTAACAGTAGTTAATTTGTGTGTTTATAAAAGGACTTTTCTTATTCTCTACATGCTTAATGCATGTTTATGTCTGCGTTGTGGACCTGGTTGGGATTTTTACCACATCTGATGGATGTAAAGAGCTGGCCTAGTTTGATTACTGCTATGGACTAAAGATTAATTTTGAGGAACTCATTTGTGGATTACAGTTAGATCAGAAAGGACTATAAGGTTGTTCACGAACTGCTTTTTCATTGGATATCATTGTCATCGGACATAGGCAACTCTGGACTTCATAATAACAGATAAGACTGACATTCTGTGACTCTCTGACTCTTGCAGACACATTCCCTTACAATAGGATACGCGCTATAGTCTGATTGATATGTTGCTGGAATTGAACCTCAGAGATGCGTATGTCATGTTGTGCATTTTCTTTTCTTTGCAGTGCTGTTTGTAATGGTGTTGCAGGATGGATGTGGTTTCTTTGAAATGAATTTGATTTGGGGTAATATAAAATCACAGAAAGAGTTTGTGGCTCCCTTATTTACTAAATGGTTTAATGGTCATTTTAATGTTTATGAGCCTTAAATCAGATTTATAGCTAGCATTTGTTCAAAGAAGCACATGCAGTTATAATCTAATAACGTTCTAATGACGGACAAAACACATAGATGTCCGACATTTCGCTGGTCAAAAACCTGGTAACTACACTTGATTCTGGTAAAATGTTTATTATATAATGACACATGTAAGCGTCTGACCATAAATAAAGCCACAATATCAACTTTGACAGCACAATGTTTAATAATTTAAAAAATATTGCAAAAAATCTATTTTTAATAATACAGCATCATGATACACAGTCATACTATAAGCTCGGACTTTTAGCCATTATGTTCTTTCGAAGGACAAAAAAATGAACTTTAAAACCGTAACCCTTTACATCATCAGGGCAGCTGTCACTTTTCTTTAGCGTTAGCACTTCTGAAGATCTTGGCACATGCGACGGCTGCTTCTGTGAAATCCCATTTGAGTCTGGCTAACAGCTGGAGTCTCTGAAGAGATTTGATTTGTCTTCTGCCAGTCTTCGTCCTCAAATGCTTGTTTAGCATCTTATACATGTAAGACTAACACAGAAAACATGTCTATGTAATCAACTCATTGGCAATATTAACCTCTAAATTGCACTGAATTGCTCAGCAGGGAAAACAAACCAAGCAATTAATCATTTAATGGCTCTTTAACCGTGAGCTAGATGTTCTGTGACAAATATAATTTAGTTTAAGTGTCTTGTCATTTATGTCTGCCAACAATTTGTTTGATGTCATATTGCATTTGAGCATAACATTTCCAATAATTTTTCCAAGATGAAAACAAACAGGAATGTTAATCTGACCTTAGTGTCTCACTTCCAGAAGCGATCAGTTGTCAGGATGTGAGGAAACATTTTTCCGGCTCTGCGAGTCTTTGATCTCATGACCTTGAGGGAAGTGATGCTCAGAACAAAACAACTCTTCACAGACGTAGCATTGCATCAGTATTCCTGTGCTACTGTGCCTGCGTTGAATAGAATAGACTCCGACTGGCCGGTGAAAATGCTCCATGAAAGGCTGCGAGTGAACTGCACCTGGAATTCTTTCGACAATCAAAGATAGATTTTTAATTTCTTTACAATTTAAAAATATTTAAGAATGTAAGAGCAATATCACACTCGTAGCCGTGCGATATTGCTGTATATCCGCAGGTTTGGCCGTAGGCAATCCCCGCTGGGTCCTCAGGCAGTGAATCTCACTGACTCTTCTGAGTGTAACATGCTTTTCATTTGGCTTTTTCAGAGGAACCATTGTATTTTTACAGTATGCATGCTGAATATACAGATATTCAATGCTATACGATATTTAATGCAATGCTATACTTGCAGTACATACACTAAATTGTGATTACTATACTTTTTTTATGTAATTGCAAAATTTGTTTACTTTGTTACAATACAATTTTTTTCTGTAACCTCATGCTCTGGATGCTGTTCTCCATTTTTCTATGTAGTGTCAAGTCAAGTCAAGTCAGCTTTATTTATATAGCGCTTTTTACAACACAGATTGTATCAAAGCAGCTTCACACTGATAACATGAAAATAATAAAGTTTGTTTCTAGAAGAAAATTGCCTCATCGCCCACCTGAAGTAAGGCAGATCAATAATATAGAATAGTAAATGTCCCCAACTAAGCAAGCCAAAAGCAAAGCCAAGCCAAGAAACCCTCGGGAGAACCCGGACTCAGTCGGGGGCCAGTTCAAGTGTCTATGAATGATCTGTAGTGTTTATATATTGCCTGATGTGTGTATGATCTGAAAGCATTGTTTGATTTTGAGCACAGATTAAATGCTTTTGAGGCGATTGTTTGATTTTATCAGAAGAGTCAGAGGTTCTCTGAATGTAGTTTTTGAAGATTTGGTTTTGTGTTTTTGAGAAAGGGTTAGAGAAATGTGTTTTAGTAATTCAGTAAAACTGTAATTTACATTCATGATTTGTTTCAACAGTAGGGCTCAATTGGGTTTTAAAGTCATTCATTCACAACAGCAGGGTTAAATATCACGGTGAGAAATGTTTCACAGAAGCTCATGTTTAAATAACACATTAAGTGTTGTTGTTTTTCACCTCATTGTACAGAAGTGTAAGAGGTCTCACCGGAGTCATTCTCCCCACAGGCTTTTATGAGAAGAAAAATCTTCATCTCCGTATGTTGAGAGTTGTGGCTAATTGTGGTGTAATTGCCTGATATGTTTGCACTCTGGACCATTCTCCTCGTCAGAGCCACCGGGCCAGGCTCATATTAGCTCTGTAATTCTCTGTAGTTTCTCATATGAATGTGACTGTTGGGAAACATAAAGCAGATTTTTCCCAATGATGTATTTGTGGCCACTGCCTGCTGGGATCTGAATAAATGTCAGGTCGTAAATGAGATCTCTGTCCTGGTGCATTAGCTGAGGCTGGTCGCATGGCTAATTCTCCTGGTGTGAAGGTCATGCGCACGAGTGGGCAGATCTGCTGTCGTCCCTCAGGACACACTGATGTTTGAAGTTTATATGAAGTTTTTCACAATACATATTGTTCCATTGCTTTACAAAGATTTGTCAAATCCCCCATACGTACTGTGATGAAACACAACAAAAAAACTTACAAGGAAATACAAGTTAATAATAAATAAAGTTAGAAACAAGCTTCATTCAAATAAATCAATATGACTGTTTCTCTGTTATGTTAGGGGGGTAACAGTTTCAGACCCAGGACCAGAGATGATGAAAGAAGACCAGGAGTCATGATGTTCAATCAAAGAGTAAAATTTACTGAAGAATAGTTTGCAGTTTAATTGGCAGAGTCAGCGTCAAAGTCTCACGAGGAGGTCGCAAGCTAACTCTACCTTTCATGAAAATCGTACACCAGTTATACTGTTTTCAAGGGCATACATTACATAAACATTCACTTCTGATTGGCTCAGAAGACAGAAAGCCTAAACAATTACACATAGATAGAAGGGTACGTTGACATCAATCAAGATAGCTGTCATCCAAGTCACGAAGATCCAGTAATGACCTCGGAGGGCCCATCGAAAAGCGTCATGAGACCAGCCACCCCGTGTCATGAGACCTGCAACATACTGATAAAACCTTCCATCCTCAGAGAGAAGAAATAACAATTACTTTACTTCTTGAGAGATATATGTATGAAAGAAGTAAAACAAATCATAGAATCATACAGAAATTGACCCCTGCCCATTAATAGGGTCAGCAGAGAAACATGATCATATGATGAGGGTTTTCTTTAAGTTTAACACACTCATTAGTATACATACGGACAAAAAGCCTGTATTTAATGTTCTTGCTCAGGGCCACAGAAGATTAGTCACAGACATCATAAGACATTCATGAAAGATAGGCCTTCACCCAACATTCAGGAAAGAGGTGCATTCAACAGAAGTATTAATAAAAACTATATGTGAATCACTTATTGCGTATAGGAATGATTATATAACTTGATTAGTGCTTATTATAGTAATAATGTAATCATAAAAAAGGATATACATATAGTTAAATTGAAGAGGCAAGGGATTCTGACCCCAACCCTTCAGTTATTTCACCATGCATTCTTGCTCATTAACATCATGTCTGTTTGGGTCCATGCATGCGCTAGTGCGGAGTGACACACACCACCGTTTGACCCGCTCATACACTCACTCGCGCCGCTCATACACTCACTCGCGCCGCTCATACACTCGCGCCGCTCATACACTCACTCGCGCCGCTCATACACTCACTCGCGCCGCTCATACACTCGCGCCGCTCATACACTCACTCGCGCCGCTCATACACTCACTCGCGCCGCTCATACACTCACTCGCGCCGCTCATACACTCACTCGCGCCGCTCATACACTCACTCGCGCCGCTCATACACTCACTCGCGTCGCTCATACACTCACTCGCGCCGCTCATACACTCACTCGCGCCGCTCATACACTCACTCGCGCCGCTCATACACTCACTCGCGCCGCTCATACACTCACTCGCGCCGCTCATACACTCACTCGCGCCGCTCATACACTCACTCGCGCCGCTCATACACTCGCGCCGCTCATACACTCACTCGCGCCGCTCATACACTCGCCTCGCTCATACACTCACTCGCGCCGCTCATACACTCACTGCTCATACACTCGCGCCGCTCATACACTCACTCGCGCCGCTCATACACTCACTCGCGCCGCTCATACACTCACTCGCGCCGCTCATACACTCACTCGCGCCGCTCATACACTCACTCGCGCCGCTCATACACTCACTCGCGTCGCTCATACACTCACTCGCGCCGCTCATACACTCACTCGCGCCGCTCATACACTCACTCACGCCGCTCATACACTCACTCGCGCCGCTCATACACTCACTCGCGCCGCTCATACACTCACTCGCGCCGCTCATACACTCACTCGCGCCGCTCATACACTCACTCGCGCCGCTCATACACTCGCGCCGCTCATACACTCACTCGCGCCGCTCATACACTCGCCTCGCTCATACACTCACTCGCGCCGCTCATACACTCACTCGCGCCGCTCATACACTCGCGCCGCTCATACACTCGCGCCGCTCATACACTCACTCGCGCCGCTCATACACTCACTCGCGCCGCTCATACACTCGCGTCGCTCATACACTCGCGCCGCTCATACACTCACTCGCGCCGCTCATACACTCACTCGCGCCGCTCATACACTCACTCGCGCCGCTCATACACTCACTCGCGTCTCTCATACACTCACTCGCGCCGCTCATACACTCACGCCGCTCATACACTCACTCGCGCCGCTCATACACTCACTCGCGCCGCTCATACACTCACTCGCGTCGCTCATACACTCACTCGCGTCGCTCATACACTCGCGCCGCTCATACACTCACTCGCGCCGCTCATACACTCGCGCCGCTCATACACTCACTCGCGCCGCTCATACACTCGCGTCGCTCATACACTCGCGCCACTCATACAATCACTCGCGTCGCTCATACACTCACTCGCGTCGCTCATACACTCACTCGCGTCGCTCATACACTCACTCGCGTCGCTCATACACTCACTTGCGCCGCTCATACACTCACTCGCGCCGCTCATACACTCACTCACGCCGCTCATACACTCACTCGCGCCGCTCATACACTCACGCCGCTCATACACTCACTCGCGCCGCTCATACACTCACTCGCGTCGCTCATACACTCACTCGCGTCGCTCATACACTCACTCGCGCCGCTCATACACTCACTCGCGCCGCTCATACACTCACTCGCGCCGCTCATACACTCACGCCGCTCATACACTCACTCACTCGCGTCGCTCATACACTCACTCGCGTCGCTCATACACTCACTCGCGCCGCTCATACACTCACTCGCGTCGCTCATACACTCACTCGCGCCGCTCATACACTCACTCGCGCCGCTCATACACTCACTCGCGCCGCTCATACACTCACTCGCGCCGCTCATACACTCACTCGCGCCGCTCATACACTCACTCGCGTCGCTCATACACTCACTCGCGCCGCTCATACACTCACTCGCGCCGCTCATACACTCACTCGCGCCGCTCATACACTCACTCGCGCCGCTCATACACTCACTCGCGCCGCTCATACACTCACTCGCGCCGCTCATACACTCACTCGCGCCGCTCATACACTCACTCCCGTCGCTCATACACTAACTCGCGCCGCTCATACACTAACTCGCGCCGCTCATACACTCGCGCCACTCATACACTCACTCGCGCCGCTCATACACTCACTCGCGTCGCTCATACACTCGCGTCGCTCATACACTCGCGCCACTCATACACTCACTCGCGTCGCTCATACACTCACTCGCGTCGCTCATACACTCACTCGCGTCGCTCATACACTCACTCGCGCCGCTCATACACTCACTCGCGCCGCTCATACACTCACTCGCGCCGCTCATACACTAACTCGCGCCGCTCATACACTCACTCGCGCCGCTCATACACTCACTCACGCCGCTCATACACTCGCGCCGCTCATACACTCACTCGCGCCGCTCATGCACTCGCGCCGCTCATACACTCACTCGCGCCGCTCATACACTCACTCGCGCCGCTCATACACTCACTCGCGCCGCTCATACACTCACGCCGCTCATACACGCACTCACTCGCGTCGCTCATACACTCACTCGCGTCCCTCATACACTCACTCGCGCCACTCATACACTCACTCGCGCCACTCATACACTCACTCGCGCCGCTCATACACTCACTCGCGTCGCTCATACACTCACTCGCGCCGCTCATACACTCACTCGCGCCGCTCATACACTCACTCGCGCCGCTCATACACTCACTCGCGCCGCTCATACACTCACTCGCGTCGCTCATACACTCACTCGCGTCGCTCATACACTCACTCGCGTCGCTCATACACTCACTCGCGCCGCTCATACACTCACTCGCGCCGCTCATACACTCGCGCCGCTCATACACTCACTCGCGCCGCTCATACACTCACTCGCGTCGCTCATACACTCGCGTCGCTCATACACTCACTCGCGTCGCTCATACACTCACTCGCGTCGCTCACACACTCACTCGCGTCGCTCATACACTCACTCGCGTCGCTCATACACTCACTCGCGTCGCTCATACACTCACTCGCGCCGCTCATACACTCACTCGCGTCGCTCATACACTCACTCGCGCCGCTCATACACTCGCGCCGCTCATACACTCACTCGCGCCGCTCATACACTCACTTGCGTCGCTCATACACTCACTCGCGCCACTCATACACTCACTCGCGCCGCTCATACACTCACTCGCGCCGCTCATACACTCACTCGCGTCACTCATACACTCACTCGCGTCGCTCATACACTCACTCGCGCCGCTCATACACTCACTCGCGTCGCTCATACACTCACTCGCGCCGCTCATACACTCGCGCCGCTCATACACTCACTCGCGCCGCTCATACACTCACTTGCGTCGCTCATACACTCACTCGCGTCGCTCATACACTCACTCGCGCCGCTCATACACTCACTCGCGCCGCTCATACACTCACTCGCGTCTCTCATACACTCACTCGCGCCGCTCATACACTCACTCGCGCCGCTCATACACTCACTCGCGCCGCTCATACACTTACTCGCGCCGCTCATACACTCACTCGCGCCGCTCATACACTCGCGCCGCTCATACACTCGCGTCACTGATGCGTCTGTGTGTCTCCATTGCCCGGCAGTGGCATTAGGAATTTGAGTCTGGCATACACAGAAACAAAATGACAACGCCACCGTTATTTTTGCTGGTGTACAATTGTCAACAATAGAGAAGATCACTCGCTGTTTTACACACCTGTCTGAATCAACATCGCCATGTTAAAGTGAATCACGTGATTTCCACACCAGTTTCCAAGTAGGAGGTTTCACTTTAAATGGGTTTCTTTTGCACTTTTCCAAGTAGGACGCTGAGATAGAATTTCTCCTAAAGATAATTAAAAGCTCTTTGGATTGTAACTATAACGTTGTCCACGTAGTGCAGATATTATTTGTTTCTATTCTAAACTCCAGAAGATGACCCAGATTCAGTTTCCTTTGAGGGTTTATTTGTGATGTTGTTGTTGTATATTTTATGCCCCAGCAGTCTTTTAGTTTGAAAGGAATTTGAACAAAATAAACCACAGAATGATCTGTTCTGAATGTAAAGAGGCTTCATCTCTGGGATGGGATGCAGCAACTGTCTGAGATCTCAGTCTCAGACACGATGAGTTGTATCTTGCACTTTTTAAAAATGTATTTATGTACAGACAGATCTTTCTGTAAAGCAGCTTCTAAGATTAAGCACTTCATCTTCCAAAGCAAATCTCAAACCCGTTCACACTGCAGTCTTCAAATAACAACTGCATTAAAATGTTGATGTGAATCACCTCAGTTATTGCAATTATTGCACTAGATGGATGGCCCCAGTTTAACCTTATTGGTGTTTTTGATCAAAGTAGTGAACAGTCATGTATTCTCATTAGGCAGTTATAATTAAACTGGCATTGATGGAGGAGCTTTTAATCTGCTGCTCTCTCTGGACCGGTGATGTACCGTATGGGTTTCCTCGACCGCAGGGCTGAAACTAATGTAAATGTCAACTAATGTCATCAACTTTTGGGCATGAGTCAAGACACATACCTCTGTTCGTGGTTTGTTTGGATGAGCTGTTAGTGAGCTGTCTTGTGTCCAAAAGATGTTGACATTACTGCAGAAACAACTAGTTGTTCTGTTCGGTTCTGTTCACATTACAGTGATTCAGTGCGTGATGATCAGGATTCAGGTGTCCCTTCTCAATAACTCAACAGAATGAGGAGTCACTCCGTCTTGAACTGCAGTGTGTACGTGACCAAATGTATTACAACAGCTTGTTATATGGGTGGGAAATTTGACAATATTGTTTATTTTTGCACAGACGCGTTTCGGCGTGTGCCGCCTTCAGTGTGCAACAAAATCACAATGTACCCAGTCTTATATATCCACACCCATTGCCACACCCATTTTAAAACCAGCCTATAATATAGGATAATGACCAGACCAATAATACCAACAGTACATAAATGAAGCTGTTATACATTTGCAACAATATTTAAAAAAAAAAAAAATACAATTGTTACAATTATAAGAAACAACTTAATGATAGATCATCATTCATCCCACACAGGATACATGTGTTTAAATTAAAGATATACCAAGCTTCTTGTTGTAAGAGGCGGTTCTCTTGGAGCCTGATCAACACATTCTAAGCCCATAAATTTGAGCGTATTGACAGCATGGTCCGCAGAATTGAAGTGCCTTGCAACTGATGATTTTTCATCATTCTTCCTAATAGCACATTTATGCTCGAAAATAGTTGTCGCTTCGTTTTTCCCACATAGAGTAACCCACAAGAGCACGTCAATAAATACACAATAAAAGTAGACACGCATGTAATTCTGCCCTTTACTTTGTGTATCCTGCCTGTTTTTGGATGTGTAAATGAGTTATCTGTTAGCATAAAGTTGCATGCTGCACAGTTCAGACATCTAAAATTTCCATGTGGAATTTTAAAGGGAAAAGGCGACTGAATAGGTGCAGGGAGGTGCGACCGCACTAACCGATCTCGAAGGTTAGGTGCTCGTTTATAGCAGCTTCAAAGCGCTCAGCCTTTCAGCTGCTCCATTCTCCCAAGTAAACTTGGGACATCCATATTATTGAAGGACACTATAAATAATGGGAGACAAATCTCGGGATATTTTCACCACATTCATTCATCACTTTAAGGCAGCTTTTTATATTGTTCACATCTTTCTGTGGCCCTTTATGAGAAACATTTCGCTGAGTGGAAGAACATAGTTCAAACAGCACCTTCTTTGGTCTCAATCCACTCAGATTCAAACGTATTTGCAGCCAAAAGAACAATTTCGTCCTGGCTTAGAGTCTTAATTTTAACAGCAAGAAAATGAAGGAATTGATCTTCTACCATAACTTTGCCGTCAGCAGTGTTATAAATCTCAGGTTTCAATCAAGGGCGTTTAAACCCAGACGCAGTCGAACCTCCATGTTTCAGGCCTACACTCAGTCCAGCCAGTCAATATTAGTTTGTGCAGTCCTAATTTTGCTCTGCAGGCTTTATATGTAGAGTATTTATCCGTGTGTTTGTTGCCTATTTTAACTGTACATCTGTGTATGTTGATTTTATGATGTTATTTGTTTTATGTTTTCCCATCCAGATCTTCATTATCTGGGCCTGAGGATTCAAAGGCCACAAGCCAATCAGAGTTTCTCATCTATTAGACTGGAGAACACGTGATCTGAGCCTCCTACTGGCCTGGCAGAGAGGAGCTGTGTTTATGAAGACTCGGCACTTTATAAATCTGGTTGAAGTTCTAAAAAGGCTTACAGGAAGATTTGATGGCGGGTATTTTTGTCCCTCATCAGGTTTTTATGCAGTACGGCTGGCACTCTTTTGCGGCCACACATGTGACAATGCATGCGTCGATTACTGTGATTTACTAACTCAATTTATGTTAATAAAAACCAGAGTAAACAGATTAGTTAAATCCTGTTAGCAAGTGCTGTGGTCAGCATGTCTCCTGTGTTCAATACATCAAAGCGATTAGTGAAGATGGTAAAACATCTGAACATTTAAGTGCTGTACTTTAAAACATTTATAGGCGTATAGTGTAAAATGTCTGGACTGTCTATCCAGAGGTCGATTATTAAAAACATTTGTCAAGGAGTTTACTGTGAGTCTGTGTGTCACAAATATGGGTCTCTTTAAGCGTCTTTGACTGAAAAACCTGAGAAAATTGGGTCTCTCTAGTTTGAACTTTGTTTCTCTCTAGTTTGAACTTTTATTGGTATTTCATCGACATTAGTTTGTGTCAGTATACAACAGGCTGTGTCTTTGAGAGGAACATTAAATAAGACATTCCACTTCTTGGTGTGTGTTTCCATTAGAAGATAAATCCCTTTATAAAAAGCAATTATAGAATTTGTCCCTTCAGCTGAAAAATATGAAAGAAATATAAACCTTCAGAATATTGAACATTCAGAATATTTATCCAGTTCCACCTGGTTGAAGATTGGAGTCCCGCCGGGTTTGTTGAGGATCTGTGCCACTGGGGAGAGTCTAGTTGACACAATCTCTGCTGACACTTTGTCTTGGAATGATTTGCTAACTATGACTCCTGTCTTTATTAAGTCATTTGTTTGTGTATTCCAAGATGAGAAGTGCTCTAGCATGTCCAATTTTTGGAAAATTTTCCCCCAGATATGGTCAAAGTACCCTTGACCTTACCTTGCCTTGAATGGTGATTTGAGACAGGATCTTTATACTTGAAAAAATGACAATTACTACAGTGATGTAACGTTTGATCTGATCAAACAATCTACATGCTGTTGACTGATCAACAGCATCGACAGGACAGGACTGGATTTCAGGAAATCATTGCAGCGACACAGAATAGTGTTCAAGTCTGTGGTGCGTTCAGATTTTTGTCTTTGTAAATGAAATGCTAGACTGCGCTTTCGCATCTGTATCCAATATGTTGATCAGCTGAGATCAGTTGAGTCTTTTCTTGCTCTTAGCATAGACATTATGCCTGTTTAACCAAATCCGAGGCCTGTGTGCAGTTCTGATCTTGTCAGTAAGCTCTCCTGGATGAGTTCTGATAATTAGTCATCTGATGTGTGACTTTGCATCAAAGTGATTGGATCCTTAGTGGTGATCTCATTGCCAACCTCTGTAATTGAGTTCAGATCGCAGGCTCAGATATGATGAACACCAGTGAGGGAGGCATTAACTTTACACAGCTATCATATATTCAGCTATGGATATAGCAGGGTAATCTCAAATGACACCCCATAAATTAATTCACAGCAATCCACTTTTATGTCTGATCCTGATCGTGAATCGTTTGTTTGGAAATAGCCGCGCAGTGTCAGCCCTTTGCAGTGTTTGTCAGAAGAAGATGAAAGTCTTTATTTCAAAAGGTTTCCAGCTACAGTTTATCAAAACAAGGGTAAGTGAAGGCCAGAGACGGGCGTATAAGGGGGTGTTGTAGGTCTGATGCAGTATTTTACAGTGAGCTTAGAGCAACTGGAGCGGCTGTTTGTTGTAAGTCTCTGAGCCGACACACACCATTAAAATGATAGTCAGATGTTTACATGTTAATATCAGTTTTTTGTTGCCATTTTTCCATTTCCTCAAAAGGTAGTTTGTATTTAATACACAATGCAGTAGATCATCAGTAGCCCAGCCATTCTTAAGAAGCTGCTGCTGAACTGACAGATGAGACTGTGTCTGGAAAAACACACGTTATGTTCTGCAACTTATTCTCTCATTCTCCTCTGAATTTTGACTGAGATCCTAATTACAGGCTAATTAGGTATAATTATACCTAATATAATAATTATATTAGGTATGATAATAAATGTCTCTGTGCTGTATATAATCTGCCCAGGGGTTGATGTGACAGAGATTTCATTTGTTGTGCTCTGCGGGAGCGAGCACATGTCATATGCTGAACGTTTTGCTCTCAGCTGTTTTTCCTGCTTTAAAGCTATTTGCATTTTCCATTTCTGGGTGTGATGATGTGCCCTTCTCTTCTCTTCTCTTCTCTTCTCTTCTCTTCTCTTCTCTTCTCTTCTCGCGAGATATAGTAATAAAACATATCATAATTGTGGTGAGCAGGATGGCCGAGGGACGTGAGAGAACGTCGCGAGGCCGGTGGTGCGATTGCTAATGAGCAGCACCTGTGAAGCACACCGGTCTCGCATCTCTCACGGAGGAGCGGAAGCATAAAGGGGGAGCGACGGAGTGGATGATGGAGAGAGGAACAGGCCTGCTTTTGTTTGTATTTTATTTTGGTAGCCAGCAGTCGTCCGTGAGGGGCTGCTGGCAGGTATTTAAATTTTATTTTCGGTAGCCAGCAGTTCCGTGAGGGACTGCTGGCAGGTATTTTGTTTGTTTATTTCATTTAAATAAAGTTTTATTTGATTGTTCTCCGGTTCCCGCCTCCTTCTTCCCTGAACCTTGCTACACTGGTGCCGAAATCCGGGAGGAGGGAGGAACGCGCTGTCAGAGAGTCCTCGCCGCTGTGGGGAATCCGCGGTGCCATCGAGCATGGTGCGCGAGTCGCAGGACTCGCGGCCATGGACGCTCGAGGCGGTGCGCTGGAGTGAGTTGCCGGGGGGACGGTCGAGCTCGCGGCCGGCCGCCTGGGAGTTGGAGGGGCGGCTGCCGTCCGGGAGGGAGCGGGGGAGTCGCCGCCGCTTGCCGTGGGCCGGAGCCTGCTGCCGTCCACCAGAAAAGGGGAGGAGCAGGGAGCGGGGGACTCCTACCGTCTGCCCTAGAGCCCAAGGAGTCGTCGCCGTCCACCGGGCGGCGGAGGAGCGTCGAGCCGTCCACCGAGGGCTACCCAGCGCCATCGTCAGGCACCGCGGAGGAGATCGCCCAGCTGGTGGGGGACCAGTTGACGGCGCGTTGGGGGAACCGGACCAAGTTTTTTTTTTTTTCTCTCTCTCTCTCCCCTCTCTCGATCTGTCGCTCCTCATGCTTCCGTCTCCGTTTCCCTCGGCTCGTCGATCCATACCCCCAGGGATCGCCGCCGCCGGGGGGGGGAGTAGGCACAGTCTCGGGTGTATCCCCCGGCCTGTGAGGGGTGATAGGGGTATGTGGTGAGCAGGATGGCCGAGGGACGTGAGAGAACGTCGCGAGGCCGGTGGTGCGATTGCTAATGAGCAGCACCTGTGAAGCACACCGGTCTCGCATCTCTCACGGAGGAGCGGAAGCATAAAGGGGGAGCGACGGAGTGGATGATGGAGAGAGGAACAGGCCTGCTTTTGTTTGTATTTTATTTTGGTAGCCAGCAGTCGTCCGTGAGGGGCTGCTGGCAGGTATTTATATTTTATTTTCGGTAGCCAGCAGTTCCGTGAGGGACTGCTGGCAGGTATTTTGTTTCTTTATTTCATTTAAATAAAGTTTTATTTGATTGTTCTCCGGTTCCCGCCTCCTTCTTCCCTGAACCTTGCTACAATCATTTTGTGTAGTTAGTAGGGGTGTAACGATACACGTATTCGTATTGAACCATTCGGTACGAGGCTTTCGGTTCGGTTTTTCAGTACGCATTTTCAAACCGAACGGTTCGTTGGACCATTTTTCCTGCCGACCAAAATTTCGTTCAAATGTAGATGCGTCGCGCGTGGCAAGCGCGCTCATAATGTAAGAGACGCTGGCGTGACCACAACATTGCCCAACATCAAATGGAAAATGTAATGCAAGCGGAACGAAACTGAGCTGCTCGTTACTGTGTGGTTGACGGACCGTTTATCAGTTTGGACCAATGCAGCGCGAGCCGATCTTGATCATCAGCACTGTTACTACACAGCCAAATCCAGTAAAGAAAGCATTTGAATTTGAATTTATTGTTGAGGATAACCCCTTGAGATGAAACATCTCGTTTTCGAGGGGGTCCTCGAGACAAAGACAAAGATAATGCAGCACATATACATTCACTCACACAAAAGCTCTACCTCATCCCCCCTCGCCCGACCCACCAACTCCTTATTGGAAACAAATCCATTAGTAAAACATATTGCAGTATTAAGATGCATAACAACATTTAGCCCTGGCTTGCATACACATATGTCTATACATACATATATACAAACATCATATATACACGTACCTACACCCATACTCATATAAGTACACATAATAAAATAAAATAAAAAATAAAAAACTATCCCAGATATAAAGGGTATAAAAAACAAAAGTCCAGTCACGCATGAGGAAAACATTTACAGCAACAGTTTGCTTGCAAGTAAGTAAAGAGAGATATTTTGAAGGAACACAATGATGTGACAGATCTTAGAGACCCAGGCAGGCTATTCCAGTCTGAGGGGGCTTTGAATTTAAAGGCACGTCTACCACTCTCTTTGGAGATATTTGGCACAATGAAGGAGAGATATTCAGTGTGTCTCAATCCATAGCTGGGTCTATATGGAAGTAAATATTCCTTCAGGTAAGAAGGATAATTATAATACACACATTTAAAAATGACCTGATACCAGTGATACTGTCTTCTGGCTTTTGGTGATAATAGGTTCAGTGAGTCATACATTACACAGTGGTGAGTAGTAAAAGGACATCTCAGCACAAATCTACATATATTATTGAAAGCAACATTCAATGCCTTCAAGTTTGATTCTGATGTGTTTTGATAGACAATGTCCGCATAGTCTAATATGGGAAATATTAACTGTGACACAATTCTTAGTCTAATCAGTTGAGTGAAACAGTTAATAGAGCGATACAATATTCGTAAATTACAATTAATCTTTTTAACAACAGAGTTGATATGACACCTAAAGGAGAGTTGTGGGTCAAGCCAAAGGCCCAAATATTTAAGTTCATCAACTTGTACAAGTTGAGTATCGTCTAGGAATTTGAGTAAAAGTTTGTTATCTTGATTTATTGAAGCTGATCTGGTGGGGAACAATATGCTATATGACTTTTTCTTATTCAATAGAAGATGATTGGATTGGAACCAAAGTTGAATGGCATAAAAATTTGATTGCAATGAGGATTGAATCTTAGAGACAGACACATTAGATGTGTAGATCGCTGTGTCGTCTGCATATAGATGGATACAACAGTCTGAGCAAATTAGAGGAAGATCATTGATAAATAAAGAAAATAGAAGAGGCCCTAAGGAAGAGCCTTGAGGGACACCTTTGTCCATTATTAAGGACTGTGATACGCAACCACAAAAAGAAACACGCTGTCGTCTACAGTGGAGGTAAGAATTAAACCAGAGAAGAGAATCTTTGGTAAGGCCTATCGCATATAATTTGTCGAGAAGCAAATAGTGATCGACCATATCGAAGGCCTTAGTGAGATCTATAAATATTGCACCAGTTGACATGTTATTGTCTAAGGAAGATGAAACATCATTGGTAAATTTTAGAAGAGCAGTAGTTGTAGAGAAGTTTGGTCTAAAACCAGATTGATTTGGAGACAGAATAGAGAAATCATTAATATATTTGAATAGTTGTTTAAATATTATTTTTTCAAAGACTTTTGCTATACTACTGATGATAGAAATAGGTCTATAGTTGTTAAGATCAAGTGCATCGCCACCCTTATGTATTGGTGTAACTCTGGCAGACTTCCACATTAATGGAACCACACAGGTAGATAATGATAAATTAAATAAATCTGATAAAGGAAATGCCAGTACATGAGATGCGAGCTTAATAAACTTAATCTCCAGGCCATCGGGATCAGTACCCTTACCTGACTTTAGTTCGGAGATTGCTTGCTGAACTTCAGTAGGATTTATTTTAGCAAATGAGAAGGAACTGTTAAGCTCGTCTACTGGGTAGGAGAAATTAGAAAATTGTGAACTATAAATGGAGGAAAAGTGTTGGTTGAAAGCATTGGCAACTGCAGAAGGATCACTGATAACATCATTATTGAATTTGATTTTGGTAGCAATGCTTTTAGAGGAATTTTTAAATAAAGAATTAAGGCTTTTCCAAAACTTCTTAGGATTATTGAAATTATTAGATAGAAAGTTTGTATAATAATTCGATTTAGCATTTCTTGTTATAGTCGTACACATATTTCTTAATTGTTTATATACAGCCCTGTCTGATGGATCCTTTGACAGGCGGTACTTTACCCATGCTTTGTCTCTTTGTTTAAACAGATGAATTAAATCAACATCAATCCATGGTAAATGTCGGCCCTTAACCTTGACTGATATCCAAGGGGCATGTTTATCAATTACTTTAAGCACTTCTGTATAGAAAAAATTCCAAGCATCTTCAACAAAAGGAATAAGGTTAAACCTGTTCCAATTTATATCTAATAAATCTTGGATAAAAAACTCAGTGTTAAAATGTTTACTCTGCCTTACCCTGATCACCTTGGGTGGTAGGCGTGGTATTCTAATTTTCCATACACAGAAAACCATGGAATGATCACTAAAGCAATCAGGTAGAACACCAGTTTCAGTAATCCTGTTAGAGTGGGTGACCAAAATCCAGTCCAACAAAGATTTGGATCTATGGTCAACCCGAGTAGGTTCTCTAATTAGTTGAGTCAGATTTAAGCTTTCAAAATAATTTCTATAATTTAGAGATGAACGATCTAACCAGTTAATGTTAAAATCACCAAGGATAATCATCTCGTTTGAGCTACCCACAGATTTTATAGTAGTGCCTATGCAGTGTATTGACTCTGTAGGAGAGTTTGGAGGTCTGTAGATGTTCCCTATAATCAGCTGTTTATTTACGTGAAAACTAATTTTAACAAAAAGACATTCAAAGTATACAGGGTTTTCCTTAGGGGCTATAAACTCAGATAATACATTTGAGGAGACATAAGTGGCTACCCCTCCTCCACGAGTACCCCTATCAGCTCTATACAAAATATAACCATCCAGTTTAATTTCCTCATCTAATATGTTTTTATTCAACCAGGTCTCAGACAGTGTTATAACATTTGGTTTATTATAGACCAACCAGGCCCTTAAGAGATCAATTTTATGTGGCAAGCTCCTTATATTCAGATGAATGACAAATAAGCCTTTACCCATGTTGACTATTCAAGGACATAGGAAAAAGGGTTGGGGGTTGGGGGTTGGGGGGAGAAAGCGAAAGTGAAAGAGAGCAGCATACACACACACACCCACACACACCCACACACAAACGCGCGCGCAGACACACACGCTAACACACACAATCACAAACTGGCTAGGCCAAAACATAACAAAATACAGATACAGTTTGCTAAATTTCTCAATAGAATTATGTGAAGTGAAAGGTTAATGTTAAGAAAAAATAAAATAAAAACATGCAAAAATAAACATTTGAGTCAAGCTGAATCCCAGCCATTAATGGTATAAAATAGGATAATGTATTGGCCGATCTCATTATAAACAAGTCAAATAAAAACATACAAGACCGGAAACGGCAAAAATTAGGCGAATCGGCCCGGGAGACAGGTAGCTCACTTCAATAAATGTATTGCCTTTCATGCCACAAAATAACAACAGCATCGAGATGCACTCGGTTAGTCTTATACCTCAAGTTCAATGAGACGAATGAAATCAGTCATTCTGGGAGTGAGCCTCAAGATCCCGAAGGAAAGACTCCGCATCTCCAGCATTTTTAAAAAGGACTACTTTCCCC
This sequence comes from Rhinichthys klamathensis goyatoka, assembly GCF_029890125.1. Lineage (NCBI taxonomy): Eukaryota > Metazoa > Chordata > Actinopteri > Cypriniformes > Leuciscidae > Rhinichthys > Rhinichthys klamathensis. The sequence goes on along the minus strand of NW_026607162.1, from coordinate 40,489 downwards.
GCTGCGATGATCCTCAGTGTGGCAGGATATAGAAGAGAATATTCAAACTTCAGCTCGCGGAGCTTTTTCTTGATGTCATCAAACTGCCGACGTTTGTGGATAATGCCAGCACTGAAAACAGGGAAAATGTGGACACGGTTGCCTTTAAGTTGCATTTGAGTTCGCCACTGAAGTAATAACATCGCTGCAAGATCTAGTGAGAAACATTCACATTTCTCCGTTATTAACGGATCAAACAGCGCTGACGTGGAAACCAGGAGAAACATTGTGCCATGAATGAACTATCCAGTGTCCACAGATCAGCAACATTCACCATGGGTTTACAGTAGTAACACTACTAACTGTAACCATGGGAGTTTGGCAGAATTAGTAGGCTATAATACTTTCAAGTAACATTACGTCGGTTTTATTCTGACATTATGAATACAAATGCTGACCTCAAATGTTAATCTTAACCAAAATAAGCCTTAAAATTACTCTGGCATTTCTTTCTTTTTGCTGTATCGAAAACGTACTGAACCGTACCGAACCGTGACACAAGTGTATCGTATCGAACCGAACCGTGAATTTTGTGAACCGTTACACCCCTAGTAGTTAGAATTGTGGTTTTGTCGGTTTATATTAATTGGCTAGGTTAGGGTTAGGGTGTGCTCCCAGGTGTGCGCGCGCCATCTCCTCCAATGTGGGGAGGGAGTCACGGTGGAAAGTGTACTGTTAGCGGTATCTTCAGCATCAAGGATGAAGCAGGCGGTAGTGGTCTTTCTAAAAGAGGAGCAACTGGTTGCAAAACTTATCGAAAGTGGTGTTGGAGGGTTTTGTCCAATATTTCCACTGGCAACGTTAACATCTAGCATAATTATCTCAAATGTGCCGCCGTTTATCCCTGACGAAGTTATTGAGAGAGAACTCATTAGGTTTGGAAGAACCGCCAGCCCGATAAAAGCCATATCACTGGGTTGTAAAAGTTTGGAATTAAAACACGTTATGTCATTTCGACGACAAGTTTTCATGTTTTTAAAAGAGCCAACGCTGGATATATTGTTTATGGTTTATGCTTCAACTGTTGGATTGAAATGTTTTGAATGTGGTGACGTTGGTCACAAACAGTTCGCTTGGCCTCTTAAAGTTCAAGTGAATACTAAAGAGGAGAACAATGTTGACAAGGTAACGTTAGAACGTGGAGAGAAGTTGGAGAGAAGACTCAATTTGAACGAACTGAAACCGTGACTGAGCAGGCCATAGCTGAAGTACATGAGTGTGAGAATGAAGGGAGTGAGGTTCAAGAAATTGTTGTACAAGAGGAAAATCAGTTTGTAGAAGTACAAGATATTATTGATGAGAATGGTTTGAATTCTGAGATTGCGAGTACAAGTGGATTTGGGATGCTTACGTATGAGAAAATGCAAAATACTGTGGTAGACCTACTAGAGGATGAAAGTAAAGTAGAAATGAGGGATGATGATACATTCTCTCAAATGTCAGGTGTTTCTGAAACAGGGTCTCAGATGAAAGATAGCAATCTTTATTCTCTCGGGGAGATAAATTATTTTCTGGAGAAGACATTTGGAAGAATGGTAGAAATTAGAGATTTTTTTCCGGACACTGAAAAATTTGTGAAATCGGTGGTCAAATTGCAGTGAACTGTTGGAATGGATGAATTGAATGAAAAAAGGAGGTTTTTATTGAGGAAAATACTTACAAAATTATGAAAGCGTAAAGGCTCGTCTTCAAACAAACGAAAAATGAGTCCAGTGCACTGGGTGTTTTCCTATCTTTTTCTGCTTTTTGCTGTCGTTTTTCCTTTTATTAATATGATGCTTATGAGAATAGGCCCTTTTAATACAAATGGAGCGAGAGATCCAACTAAAAGGGCAGTACTATCAGAATTTATAAAAATTAGGAATGTTGATATAGTTGTCACGGTGTGGGTTCATGTCTTGTTCCTGTCTGTCTTGTGTTCCCCCCATTATTGTGTATTTGGTTTAGTCCTGTCTAGTTTTCCCGCTCCTCGTTTGTGTTCATGTTTTCCACCTGTTTTCTTAGTTAATTTGCCCAGCTGTGTCTTGTTTCACTCACCCGTTCCTCTGTATTTAAGCCCTGTGTTTTAGTTCAGTCCTTGTGAGTTCTTAGTGTTGTAATGGTTGCTGTTTCTGTGTTCCTGGTCTGAATATCTTTTATAGAAGATATCGACAGCGCATTCATTTTAAAAGAGGAACAGAGAACCGCGATCAAGGCATTTGCCGATCGGAAAGATGTTTTTGCCGTCCTTCCTACGGGATTCAACATACGTCACTTACTCCGTTGCTCTGTTTAGTTGCAGGTCTATCCAATTGAGTGCAGAGTCTTTTTCTTTCCTGCTTCGGTTGAAACACGCCCCATAATCAAAGCCCAAATGGAGCAGTATCAGACTCATATTCTGACTAGAATCTGAGTATGATGACGTCAGGCTAATAAAACAGTATACATTTATCAAAGTAAATAACAATGAAGTTAAGGGAGCTAGATTAGACAGGTTTTATAGAAGTAAATCTTTTAATACTAGAGTGAAGGATGCTGCTATAATTCCTAGTGGTTTCTCTGACCCCCAATATGGTAACTATAGATATACACAATAAAACAAAATTTGAGATCACAGTTTTATTGGCATTTTAATAAGAAATTATTATATAATAAGCTGTTTTGTGAGAGTTTTACTCATCTTTGGGAAAAATGGAGGTTACAGAAAAATAATTATGAGACAAAAAGTCAATGGTGGGAGGTGTGAAAGGTGCATATTAAATTATTCTGTCAAAGTTATGAGTCTCAAATTTCACTTAAAGTTAAAGAAACAGTAAAAAAATTGCAATGTGAAATACGAGAAATGGAAAAGATGTTGATGGACAATGAAGAAGGGATCAATAAAAGTGGTGAATTAAGTAAAAAAAAGCTAAAATTGAAACATCTATTGCAAGAGCAAGTTAAAAGTGCTTCAAAAAGTCACGGTTTTGTTCAGTTAAAGGGACACTTCACCCATTTGCATTAAGCTTTGTATCTTTAGAAACCCAGTCATATTTTTGAATGGTCATGGTTTATTCCCTTATTTTCCCCTGAGATGGGAGAAATAAGGATTTAAGTGTTCCACTTCCTGCTTTTTATGACGTAAAAATCGTCGTTTTGCGTCATAAAAAGCAGGAAGTCCTATTTCTTTGTATAAGGGTTGAGACTACAAACACAAGCTCATCATTTATTCAGGGTGTGGAACCCACTCACGCTACAGACCTATAACAGATCAGTGGGTGGGACTTCACTTGCAGATACAGAAAGCAATATCAGCCATCTTGTTTGGAAGCTAAGCTAACAAGCGCCGTGGAGATAGGAAGCTACGACAATGACGGAAGAAACTAAACATATGGAAGAAGAGGATTTTGAAATTCTGCTGCTCGAATCCGCTGTTCGTGGCTATCTTTACGAGCCGCAATATAGTGAAGAGCAGCTGAGGCTGATGGAGGAACAGGAGGCGGACGAGGAGCCCAGACTGGCTCGAGCTGAGGCTGATGGAGTTACAGGAGGCGGACGAGGAGCCCGGACTGGGTCGAGCTGGGCGGACTGCTGGTGCCTGTGCTCTCGCTGTGCGCTACGGACACAGATAGAGTCCGTCTGCTGCAGAGAATTTCAACGATGGCAATTTCTCCTGGAGGAAATCTCTGAATCAGACGAGCACACGGACGTTTGTGTTGTGATGTGAACCATCCTAGTGTCGCACCGCATATGTTCTGACTGAACATCCAGGTATCATGCAATAATTCACCATATAGAAAGAAATACAAACGAGGAGTAATTCACTAATGAGTTTGCCAATGTTACGGGGTTCGTTGTTGTGGGAAGAAGGAGGCGGGAATCGGCGAACATTTAAACATTTTAATAGTAAAATAAACAAATACAAAAGTATAAGCCAGCAGCCACACGCAACAGAAACAAAACACAACATAAAATCAGGCCTGTTCCTCTCTCGATCTGCCCTGTCGTCGCTCCTCCTTTATGCGTCCGCTCCCCCGTGAGAGATGCGAGAGAGACCGGTGCGTCTCACAGGTGTCGTTCATTATCACTCACGCCACCGGCCTCGCGCCGCTCTCACGCCCCTCGCCCTTGTCTTGCTCGTCACAGCCAACTAACTAGAAATTTTGTGTGAAATGAATTTCTAACTCTGGTGGCAGCTAACGTTAGCCTTGTAGACGAAAGAGTGATTTCTCTGATGTTTGCGCTGTTCTGGATTAGTGGGAGTGGCTTGCGGAGCTGTGCAATGTGGTGCATTGTGGGAGTTGTTGTCTTACATACAAATGCACCCTAAAGTTATTTTCTGTCTTTTCTCGGTCAAGAGGGCACCAAATTAAAAAAATTCTTTTACATTTCGACTACATATATGACCCACTTTCAATAAAGATTAATGTTGAAATGGGTGAAGTGTTCCTTTAAGGATATGGATGCTCCTAGCACTTAATTCTTTAAATTGGAGCGAAATGTGGTGCCACATAATCCTATGCTTTATTTAAAACGTCCAGATGGGATAATTTTGAACAATCTAACTGAAATGTGAAAAATTGCAGTTGACTTTTACGCTGCACTTTTTAATGCTGGACAATGTGATGAGGACAATGGCACAGATATCTTTCAAGATCTTCCTAAGTTGCAACATAAACAGAAAGAAACTTTGGACTGTGACATTACTTTAAGAGAGCTCACAGATGCAGTTGAACAACTTTCATTGGGACGTTCCCCTGGGATTGATGGAATCACCAAAGATTTCTATCGTCATTTCTGGAACATTTTGGGACAAGAAGTAACAAAAGAGTGTTTTGAAAATGGTTGTCTTCCAAGCAGCTGTAGACGAGCAGTATTATCCTTTTACCTAAAAAGGGGGGATTTATGTTTCTTAAAGAATTGGAGAAAGAATTTTTCTTTTATGTACGGATCACAAAATTTTGACCAAATGTTTGGCAAACAGGTTGAAATGCTATCTGGACACAATTATTCATAGTGATCAGACTTATTGTGTACCCGAGAGATCTATTATGGATAATCTGTTTCTTTTAAGTGATGCTGTTGATTTGAGTTTTGAAGAGAATATTGACATGGGTTTTTTATCAATAGATCAGGAAAAAGCCTTTGATAGGGTGGATCATAGATATCTTTTCAAAGTTTTGAGTGCCTTTGGTTTTGGTGATAAGTTTATTTCTTGGATAAAACTGTTATATTGTGACGTTTCTGTATTGGTGAAGGTGGGAGGAGGGTTGAGTACCTCAATCCCTGTAAAAAGAGGAATCAGACAAGGGTGCCCACTCTCTGGTCAATTAGACATCATTGCCATTGAACCATAATTAAGAAGAATGATAAGAGATCTTAAAGGGTTTTCAATTCCAAATTATTCTAATTGTAATACAATTGTGCTATCTGCTTATGCTGATGATATAACCGTGTTTTTAAAATGGACAAGAAGATGTTTACAATCTTACAAAAAGCATAGAGGTATATGAAAAGGCATCCACTGCAAAAGTAAATTGGAGGAAGAGTGAAGGATATGCAGTAGGTCAATGGATAAATCAAAGGCTTCCAGAGTTACCGGGTGGATTAAAGTGGGGTAGAGAATGTTTTAAAGCCCTGGGTGTGTTTTTTGGGTTCTTTTAGGTTTCAGGAGAAAAATTGGGAGGATATAATGTACCTGACGAGAATGTGATCTCCACGTCTCGCCATGCGGTTTTTAGAAGAAATTCGCTCCTTACAGAGAAGTTATATAAATGAAAGATCTGAATGAACAGACTGATTTTATCCCTCAGAAACTGTTAATTTGTTCTACTTATAACAACAGCATGTTGGAAGATCATCATGTAGAGGATTCTGACACTTCTGAGACATGGACAATTGATGAAATGTCTAAAAAAAAATTCTATAACCTATGTGTCAAGACTGTTCATGAAGACACACTGTAGGAACAGCTGCCATTGAGGTGGACAATGAAGTTTGGGCCAGCTTTCCCCTTGAGAGATCAGTGGAGGTCCCTGTGTAAGTTTACACTAGAGAAACGAACTGCAGATTTTTATTAGCAATTATAGATTTTATAAGCAAAATAAGCAATTTGGAAGACAAGAAAAAACAAATTTCTGGGTCTAACTGGAGTGGATCCAGAGAGAATGTTGAAGGGGTTAATTTCAAATAGATTAAAAATTGAGTTTGCTTATTATGACTTGGTAGGAGACTTAGAGACTTTTCCAGAAAAGTGGTGTTTAAGATAAGTTTTATGTTGTATTTATGAGGAACAACTCATTTTTAATTTTAAAAGAATATCTTTTAAAAATATTTTAGTTCACCCCACAATTTCTGATTTTTTTTTACTCACAATTATCTGGTTATATTTGCTGTGTGTGTGTGTGTGTGTGTGTGTTTGTAGAACAGAAAACAATCTGATCTGAAAACTATTTTCTGACATCATTTTTTTTAAATATATCACACAACTTATAAAACTTTGATATTTTACTCTTCAGAAACTTACACTGTATTTGTGTATCAATGAAAAATTAGTTCGGTTCGCTGAGTAAATAATTATAGAATTTAGCTTTTTGGTTCAATTATTCCTTGAATCTCTGCTCAGAACATAAGCTGCTGCACAGATCAGCCCGAGTTCTTTAATTACTACTATCGGAACGCTGAATCTGCTCTGCTATGGACAATCATTCAAATGCCATTGATTCCATCATGCCATCCTGGTTCCTCCTAACTGACCTAACGGTGACAGATTTCCTGACATGCGGCGAGACATGCACTCCTTTTATTTTAGCCTACAGTGCGGTTATTAGCGATGGCGGAGATTGCTTTAACCAGTAATAATTTCAATTGATTCAATTTCATGTCATTAAGGAGCTCAGTTATAGGTGGCTGAAATTATGCTTTTTTCATGTGATGAAATTGAGATAAGAACATTCTTAAATTGATGTCTCAGTAAATTACCTTTTCTCTGTTCTTGACTAATATGTCATAAATCATAATACCCAAGACTACACAGAGTTCACCATGACTTCAGACATGCTCAGGTGAGGTACTAAAGCCGCTCAATGATCCAGCAGTGGAGACAAGATCAAATAAACTGAGCTGCAAACACACTTCAGAAACAGTGGAAATACTATACATACTTTAATATATATCCATATACACTCACCTAAAGGATTATTAGGAACACCTGTTCAATTTCTCATTAATGCAATTATCTAATCAACCAATCACATGGCAGTTGCTTCAATGCATTTAGGGGTGTGGTCCGGGTCAAGACAATCTCCTGAACTCCAAACTGAATGTCAGAATGGGAAAGAAAGGTGATTTAAGCTATTTTGAGCGTGGCATGGTTGTTGGTGCCAGACGGGCCGGTCTGAGTATTTCACAATCTGCTCAGTTACTGGGATTTTCACGCACAACCATTTCTAGGGTTTACAAAGAATTGTGTGAAAAGGGAAAAACATCCAGTATGCGGCAGTCCTGTGGGCAAAAATGCATTGTTGATGCTAGAGGTCAGAGGAGAATGGACCGACTGATTCAAGCTGATAGAAGAGCAACTTTGACTGAAATAGCCACTCGTTACAACCGAGGTATGCAGCAAAGCATTTGTGAAGCCACAACACGCACAACCTTGAGGCGGATGGGCTACAACAGCAGAAGACCCCACCGGGTACCACTCATCTCCACTACAAATAGGAAAAAGAGGCTACAATTTGCAAGAGCTCACCAAAATTGGACAGTTGAAGACTGGAAAAATGTTGCCTGGTCTGATGAGTCTCGATTTCTGTTAAGACATTCAGATGGTAGAGTCAGAATTTGGCGTAAACAGAATGAGAACATGGATCCATCATGCCTTGTTACCACTGTGCAGGCTGGTGGTGGTGGTGGTGTAATGGTGTGGGGGATGTTTTTTGGCACACTTTAGGCCCCTTAGTGCCAATTGGGCATCGTTTAAATGACACGGCCTACCTGAGCATTGTTTCTGACCATGTCCATCCCTTTATGGCCACCATGTACCCATCCTCTGATGGCTACTTCCAGCAGGATAATGCACCATGTCACAAAGCTCGAATCATTTCAAATTGGTTTCTTGAACATGACAATGAGTTCACTGTACTAAAATGGCCCCCACAGTCACCAGATCTCAACCCAATAGAGCATCTTTAGGATGTGGTGGAACGGGAGCTTCGTGCCCTGGATGTGCATCCCACAAATCTCCATCAACTGCAAGATGCTATCCTATCAATATGGGCCAACATTTCTAAAGAATGCTTTCAGCACCTTGTTGAATCAATGCCACGTAAAATTAAGGCAGTTCTAAAGGCGAAAGGGGGTCAAACACAGTATTAGTATGGTGTTCCTAATAATCCTTTAGGTGAGTGTATATACACAATATGAAGTTAAGAAATATCTTCTTTTTGTTTACCACAGAAGAAAGAAAGACAGTCAAGTTTAACAACATGAGGGAGAGTAAAAGATGACAGAATGATGATTTTTGGGTAAACTACACCTTTAATAGAGCAGCACCAAAATGAAAAACTGTTGACTTACTGTTATTCTTTAAAAAAAACAAATGCATATTTTTAGTAGCTTGAGAGTGTACAGACTCAAATTATTGTGGGCAGTCACTGCTCTTCTGTTTTATGGTTACCATGGTATCAGTAACTTGATGGATCTTTTTTTTAGGATTATGTGTAGTTTAAGTCTTTACCAGAAATGTAGCTATTTAACATTATTTTTAGTTCAAATGAATTTGAAATTACACTGACTTGTGTCTTCTACACAAGCGAACATGATCACTGAACCCCCCTCTGTCTAGAAAGGATTGTTATTGCTCTATAAAGAAAGTAAGAAAGTTACACTAGACTAGATGAACGATCTGATTTTAAAAAATCATGTGCATTGTCAATGAGAGGTGTTGAGAGAGCTGGAGGCAGCGCTGCACTTCTGAGCTCAAAGAGAGTCTGCCAAAGCTGGATGTTTCCCAGACAGCAACATAGGGGTCGGCCCAGAACCGGGCCACATCTGGTACATGTGGATTCAGCGCTTATCATATATGGGCCAGATCTGGGCCGGCACTGTTGCTGTCTGGGTTGTCTTTGGAAAACGGCAACCTCACTGATTGAGCTGAGCTGGCATCACTAACGCAGGAACTTGCCAGCATCTTCTGGCCGTGGATTGCTGTTAAAGTGGCTCATCCAGCAGTGAAATGGCAAGACTGCAGCATTAATAGAATCGTCAGGAATCATTAGGGTATTTTAAGAGGATTTGAGGGTTGAGTTTCAGTAGGCTGGTTGCTCTGTTAAACCTTTCCAAGGTGTCACTGGCTGGACCAAATCCCACTAGAGAATCCTAGAAGCTTGTAATGAAGATGGCAGTACTAGAGAACAGTGCGATTTGTGCCATCTTGAGGTTTAATTGGGTTTTATAATTCTGTGATCATCTTGAATGTGTAAGCTGATTATTTTCTTTGTTATCTGATTACATGAATCCGATCATTTTCAGAATCTTTTTGAAAATCAAATGTGCATAAAGACTTATATAAAAGCAGAACATGTAAAAATCAATATGTCTGGATGTACAGTATGAGCCACAGACTAGCTTTTTATTTTTATTTTAGCAGGTATTGATGTAATATTAATGTACCATTGTCTCTCAGAACAGGATCATGTTTTTTCATGACTACTTTTCATCTCTTCCGCTCTTTTGTTTGTTAAAAAACAAAACAAATGTTGAGGATTATGACAAAAAAACTTAATTGTATATTATTGCCCTTGACTTGATTATTGATTATTGTTCTCCAATGTCAATAATTCCATGTAATCTTTTTCACAAAAATGTAGGTTAGGGTTAGATATATCGGCAATAATACATCTATTGTATGTATTTATAGGTGAAATAATAAATACAGTATACAATACAGTTACTCAATGTATTTTTATATCTCCCAGCAGAGGTTAGGGTTAATGTTAAAGCATTAAGGCTTTATAGACATAATAGTAAAGTTGCTTTGAAACAATGTGTATTGTGAAAAGTGCCATTCAAATCAATTTTAAAGAAAGATGAATAGAATTTACATCTCATTGTCCATTGCATTCATATGCTTAAAGGGATAGTTCACCCAAAAATGAAAATAAGCCCATGATTTACTCACCCTGAAGCCATCTGTAGCAAGGTTAGATGTTGTGGGAAGGAGGCGGGAACCGGCGAACATTCAAAAACTTTAATAAACGTAAACTAAACAAATACAAAATGAAAGTAAAGACAGCAGTCGTCCGTGAGGGGCTGTTGTTTCACCCTAACCCACATAGAACAAAACACAACATAAATCTAGGCCTGGCCTCTCTCTCTCCACTGTCGTCGCTCCTCCTTTATGCTTCCGCTCCTCCGTGAGAGATGCGAGACTGGTGCCTCGCGCAGGTGTCGCTCATTATCAATTACACCACCGGCCTCGCGCCGTCCTCCCACGGCCCTCAGCCTCGTCCTGCTCGCCACACCATGCTAGATGTGTATATAACATTCTTCTTTCAGACGAAAACAATCGGAGTTATATTAAAAAATGTCCTGGCTCTTCCCAGCTTGATGATGGGAGTGAATGGCTGTTTGAATTTGGAAGTCCATTAAAGCGCATCTATTCATGATTAAAGAGCTCCACGGCTCTGCGGGGGTTAATAAAGGCCTTCTGAAGTGAAACGATGCGTTCGTGTAAGAAAAAAATCCATATTTAAAAATAAAATAACTGCTTTCGGCAGACGACCGTACATCGATTTACACCAAATGAGTAACCCTTGAACTTGACGCACAACGTAATGATGAACGCGGTTGCCCAGCCCTGTTTGTTTGAACCACGAGAGGCATCAATTGCCGTCATTGCTTCTTTGCGGATCTGTCAGCGATTACTGTCACGGATCTACCAGGATTTTTACCAGCCAATCACCACGCACTCCCTCACCTGAATACTAACCACGCACACCTGCACCTTGTCTGTACCTCTCATCAGCCTGCTATAAATGCACACACCTCACCCTAGTTACTCTCCTTGATTATCTCCAGCGTCTGACTCCAGCGATTCCCTCCTGTGTTTACACTCCAGCGTCTGACTCCAGCAATTCCCTCCTGTGTTTACTCTCCAGCGTCTGACTCCAGCGATTCCCTCCTGTGTTTACTCTCCAGCGTCTGACTCCAGCGATTCCCTCCTGTGTTTACTCTCCAGCGTCTGACTCCAGCGATTCCCTCCTGTGTTTACTCTCCAGCGTCTGACTCCAGCGATTCCCTCCTGTGTTTACTCTCCAGCGTCTGACTCCAGCGATTCCCTCCTGTGTTTACACTCCAGCGTCTGACTCCAGCAATTCCCTCCTGTGTTTACTCTCCAGCGTCTGACTCCAGCAATTCCCTCCTGTGTTTACTCTCCAGCGTCTGACTCCAGCAATTCCCTCCTGTGTTTACTCTCCAGCGTCTGACTCCAGCGATTCCCTCCTGTGTTTACTCTCCAGCGTCTGACTCCAGCAATTCCCTCCTGTGTTTACTCTCCAGCGTCTGACTCCAGCGATTCCTTCCTGTGTTTACTCTCCAGTGTCTGACTCCAGCAATTCCCTCCTGTGTTTACTCTCCAGCGTCTGACTCCAGCGATTCCCTCCTGTGTTTACTCTCCAGCGTCTGACTCCAGCAATTCCCTCCTGTGTATACTCTCCAGCGTCTGACTCCAGCGATTCCTTCCTGTGTTTACTCTCCAGCGTCTGACTCCAGCGATTCCCTCCTGTGTATACTCTCCAGCGTCTGACTCCAGCAATTCCCTCCTGTGTTTACTCTCCAGCGTCTGACTCCAGCGATTCCCTCCTGTGTTTACTCTCCAGCGTCTGACTCCAGCGATTCCCTCCTGTGTTTACACTCCAGCGTCTGACTCCAGCGATTCCCTCCTGTGTTTACTCTCCAGCTTCTGACTCCAGCGATTCCCTCCTGTGTTTACTCTCCAGCGTCTGACTCCAGCAATTCCCTCCTGTGTTTACTCTCCAGCGTCTGACTCCAGCAATTCCCTCCTGTGTTTACTCTCCAGCGTCTGACTCCAGCGATTCCCTCCTGTGTTTACTCTCCAGCGTCTGACTCCAGCGATTCCCTCCTGTGTTTACACTCCAGCGTCTGACTCCAGTGATTCCCTCCTGTGTTTACTCTCCAGCGTCTGACTCCAGCGATTCCTTCCTGTGTTTACTCTCCAGCGTCTGACTCCAGCGATTCCCTCCTGTGTATACTCTCCAGCGTCTGACTCCAGCGATTCCCTCCTGTGTTTACACTCCAGCGTCTGACTCCAGCGATTCCCTCCTGTGTTTACTCTCCAGCGTCTGACTCCAGCGATTCCCTCCTGTGTTTACACTCCAGCGTCTGACTCCAGCGATTCCCTCCTGTGTTTACACTCCAGCGTCTGACTCCAGCGATTCCCTCCTGTGTTTACTCTCCAGCGTCTGACTCCAGCGATTCCCTCCTGTGTATACTCTCCAGCGTCTGACTCCAGCAAATTCCCTCCTGTGTTTACTCTCCAGCGTCTGACTCCAGCGATTCCCTCCTGTGTTTACTCTCCAGCGTCTGACTCCAGCGATTCCCTCCTGTGTTTACTCTCCAGCGTCTGACTCCAGCGATTCCCTCCTGTGTATACTCTCCAGCGTCTAACACCAGCGATTCCCTCCTGTGTTTACTCTCCAGCGTCTGACTCCAGCGATTCTTTCCTGTGTTTACACTCCAGCGTCTGACTCCAGCAATTCCCTCCTGTGTTTACTCTCCAGCGTCTGACTCCAGCGATTCCCTCCTGTGTTTACACTCCAGCGTCTGACTCCAGCGATTCCCTCCTGTGTTTACTCTCCAGCGTCTGAGTCCAGCGATTCCCTCCTTTGTTTACTCTCCAGCGTCTGACTCCAGCGATTCCCTCCTGTGTTTACTCTCCAGCGTCTGACTCCAGCGATTCCCTCCTGTGTTTACTCTCCAGCGTCTGACTCCAGCGATTCCCTCCTGTGTATACTCTCCAGCGTCTGACTCCAGCAAATTCCCTCCTGTGTTTACTCTCCAGCGTCTGACTCCAGCGATTCCCTCCTGTGTTTACTCTCCAGCGTCTGACTCCAGCGATTCCCTCCTGTGTTTACTCTCCAGCGTCTGACTCCAGCAATTCCCTCCTGTGTTTACTCTCCAGCGTCTGACTCCAGCGATTCCCTCCTGTGTTTACTCTCCAGCGTCTGACTCCAGCGATTCCCTCCTGTGTTTACTCTCCAGCGTCTGACTCCAGCGATTCCCTCCTGTGTTTACACTCCAGCGTCTGACTCCAGCGATTCCCTCCTGTGTTTACTCTCCAGCGTCTGAGTCCAGCGATTCCCTCCTTTGTTTACTCTCCAGCGTCTGACTCCAGCGATTCCCTCCTGTGTTTACTCTCCAGCGTCTGACTCCAGCGATTCCCTCCTGTGTTTACTCTCCAGCGTCTGACTCCAGCGATTCCCTCCTGTGTATACTCTCCAGCGTCTGACTCCAGCAAATTCCCTCCTGTGTTTACTCTCCAGCGTCTGACTCCAGCGATTCCCTCCTGTGTTTACTCTCCAGCGTCTGACTCCAGCGATTCCCTCCTGTGTTTACTCTCCAGCGTCTGACTCCAGCGATTCCCTCCTGTGTATACTCTCCAGCGTCTAACACCAGCGATTCCCTCCTGTGTTTACTCTCCAGCGTCTGACTCCAGCGATTCTTTCCTGTGTTTACACTCCAGCGTCTGACTCCAGCAATTCCCTCCTGTGTTTACTCTCCAGCGTCTGACTCCAGCGATTCCCTCCTGTGTTTACTCTCCAGCGTCTGACTCCAGCGATTCCCTCCTGTGTTTACACTCCAGCGTCTGACTCCAGCGATTCCCTCCTGTGTTTACTCTCCAGCGTCTGAGTCCAGCGATTCCCTCCTTTGTTTACTCTCCAGCGTCTGAGTCCAGCGATTCCCTCCTGTGTTTACTCTCCAGCGTCTGACACCAGCAATTCCCTCCTGTGTATACTCTCCAGCATCTTCCTCTCCCTTGTGTCTCCCGATTCCACCTGCAAAGGATCTCTCTGGCATGCTTACTCCTCCAGGAGAGGTGTGTGCGTCTCATCAGCTCTCAGTCTTCCCATCCACAATCTCCAGAACCTGTAAGACAAAGATATTTCACCAAGTATTCTCTGCTACAACAGTATATCTTCTCAGGTGCTGTTAATAAACATCTTCCTGACTGTCATATCTATGTCTGAGTCTACATTCCGTAACACAGAAAAAGTGAAAGACCTTTTCAAGGGTCGCTGATGATGCCTTTTTCTTTGTTTGAGCACATGTAACTTATGAAAGAACATTTGTTTCTTTGACCTTCATTTCCACTTGACTGTATTGCATTAACCTCCGCAGCGGCCCTCATCAGACGCTTGCAGCTTCAGTTATACTATATATGATTACTTATAGATTTATATATTAGACTTGACACATTCGAGAAACTATAGGTAATCAACGTGATTGGCTTCTTTTTTTTCTGCCTCAGCTCTCCTTGGGAATATTCATGGGTTTTGTTCTTTTCATATTTCAGCTGTATGATTGTGTATCTACTTGAGTATCTTCCTTGTCTGTTTCGTATGTTACTAAACTCATAAGCACACAGAAACAAAATAAATTCACACAGAAGCCAGTTAGCAGTGCTCTGCGGTATGCAGCACATTAGGACATTAATGATTGATGTTGACCAATTTTTTTTTTCTGTCACTGGACACATTCATTATCCTCACATTTACAAACCTCATGGAGCTCAGAAAGATGTCCGCCTACAGAAACATCAATAATGACCAGCTTTGGACTGAAACCACATTATTTTTAAATCAAATTATTTTCAGTAAATCAGTAATCAGTTTCAGTTCAGCCTGAACAGCCAGTGAAGAAATATGAGACGTCTGATCAGACTCTTGAAAACTGGTACATCTTCTATCTGAGTGTTTTTGCACATGTACGACTAAGAGGCTCCAGAGGTGGCCATGAAAAATATGAACCTGGCCATCTCAGTCTGTTCAGTGTTGCTGTAAAGGGAGGCAAAGCAGCGTCGGCTGGTTGTCCACCTCGATTATACTGGAGCTTGACTACTTGATTAATATTGTCTACCAGCATCACCTAGGACAAATCTGAAAACGAACGTTGCACCATCTGCTGTCATATTATAAGAGTAACTGGGCAACAAATAGTCCCCATTAATTCTGCTGTGTACCTTTTTGTAGTGAAAGATTAAGACAAACACTAAATACTCATCGCAGTGTTTTTAACATTCTTTTAACAGTATATTTACTCTGTAAAAATTAAAGAAATATTTGTGGATGTGCTGTGTTGTTTTAGAGCAGCACTGCCACCTGCTGTGTACATGTAGTCAGTATTTCACAAATAAATGCTCCGTCTTCAATCATAAATCAAAGATTTAAGACTGCAGAAAATGGTCTTTATTGGAGAACTGTTTTGACATACTGAGACAAATATATTTTCCAAAGACACAGATAGAAAACATTGTTAGAAACAGTATGACTTTATTGTAGTTAAAAAGCATATTATGCCTATTAAATTAATCTCAAATGTTATGAATTTATTCTTGAAATTTAATATTTTTTGTATCATTTTTTTATGTGGCGCAATATATAAGGGGCCGGATTTCCCCACCACGGGACAATTCGATTTCAAAGTATTCCTCAAAGAAACAGACACACATGCACTGCTGCACCATCAGAGTTATAACCCCTATCACACATTTCGGGGGATTATCCTAGCGCAATTATTGCGATTTAGGAGAATTTGCTCTCAGGAAGAAAGTTTTGAGGAGCCCAAACAGGTTTTGTTTTAAAGCACTTCGCACAAGGGGGTATTCGAGGTCACGACTACGGGCTATATTTAAAGAACATTGCCAAGCGGTCACAAGTCCAGTAGCTGCATCCAGACTGAAGCGGTCTTGATCCTGGCCATCTTTACTTTTTCATCAGCTTCGGTTGGCCTCACTAAAGCAATCAGGAACATTTTCACCCAAAGACTGGCAGACACCCCGGTAGGGGGAAATGTGTCAATCTTGGCCGCCTATAAACGAAACACCAACTTGCGGGACCTTTTGGTCCATAGCCGTCTCCCCAGGGCCAGAGAACTGTTACAGTTGACCAGAAAACCTTGTGTGGTCAGGGCCTGGGGTCGACAGGAGGCATTCCTTCTGCCAAACATCCCTTTAAATGCAGTGAATTGTATCTACATTATCAGATGCTCCAAGTGTGGCAGGCAATAATTTGGCCAAACAAAAAATTCAATCAGGACACGGCTGTACCAGCATCGGTACGTGATCCGTTCCAAGCGGCCAGGCGGTGTGTCAAGGCGGTCCTTGGTGGAACATTTCCGAAGACACGGAGTTGAGTGTTTGCAAATACAGGGATTGGAACACAATTCAAGGTGGACAACAGGGCAAAGACTGTATAAAGAACATATTTGGATAAAAAAAACTTAATACCAGAGTTCCTCATGGTTTGAATGAACGTATTTAAAATGAATGTGTGTGACTAAGTTTTGTTTTAAAATAATATATCATAAGTTGGAATTATCTTTTTTTTTCTTCAAGAAATGCCATTTAATTTGTTGTAATAAAATGTGTTAATAAAAAAAAGAAAAAATTTATTTAATAAAAAATATATTTAATAAAAAATTTGAATAATAATAAAAATGGGGGTGATGATGACCAGGGGAATGAGGGACACAATTTCATTCTCTGATTCTGAATGCTCCTTTTAAGAAAAATGAATTCTCGAATTGGGTGAGATTTGGATTATAATATAATAATATACAGATTTATTGTCACAGTCACCAGCTAATCTCCATCTCCTCACTACATTTCCCATCATCCTCTCCGGCGGCTCACACCTGCACTCACTCCACCATTACCCGCACCTGCCAGCGATTATCATTATCACTCTCCATGTTCACCTGTTATCACCTTGTCTTCATTGTTCATCTGTGTATTTAAGTTCCTCTCTGTTCTGTCTTTACGGTGGGTTGTTGTTTGTGTCAAGTGCACACTGTTTGTGCTTTGCTAGATGTTTGGTTGTTCTGTTCATTATCTGCCGTATTCACACGTGCAATCAAAGATATATATACAAGTCCCCTTGAACGCCTCCTCTAGAAATTAAATTAATGTGTTACTTTAGTAAGGACGATTGACCACCATGAAAGGAAACAGTTCATCAACTCAACTTCTCTTAAAATGGCTTCAGGCCAAGCCTGTGGTCTGTAAACCACGCACGTTTATCCAAAGTAATCACTAACTTAAAACAGTGGATATGGACACACCCAAACCTAGGTTGATTAAAACAGCGTTTGCTGATTCTAGTCGGAAATAACTTGTCCCCTCGTTCAAGTACACGTAAAATGGTATCGGATATTAGCCGTCGCTAAACTGACGCGAAAGATGTGGAAATATATACTAATCCAATAATCTAGGGAAAAACCAGTCTTTCAGAGTCACTCAGAATAAAATCAAACGTTTACAATTTATTGATCAGGTAATGAAGCAATAATTCAAAATCCAATTCAAAAGGATAAAATCGTCAGTTAAACATTTCATCACAATGATTCCGAAATCACAGAATTTGTAGAAATTATTACCTGTCAATAGAGTTACACACAGCGATTGTGCGGGCAGTCAACCTACAGACTCCCCGAACTTTTCTGCTCTTTTTCCTTATATACCCAGATAATTCAATTGTTACCAAATGGTGATGTCTGTCATTATAATTAGATTTTGGTTGTCTATTCAGGGGCTCACACTGGCCCTCATTTATCAAAAGTGCGTACACCAAATTTCCAGCGTACACCTGGTGTACACCCAAAACCACGATGACTTTGAGACTTATCAATATGGACGTTGGCGTACGGCACGCTCTAATCCTACGCCAGCTCAGGAGGTGGTGTACGCATGTTTTGAGTTAGTGCGGAAATGCACAGAAAAACAATTCCTAACACCACAAAACGCACTGACAAACTAAAAGATATGATATATTATGACCAACAACAACAACATAGTAATTATAAACTTCAGTGTTTATTTTTGTGCAACATGGACTTCAATGTTTAATTTGTGTGACTTTACCAAAGCATTTGATTTGTAGCCATATGTAGGCTATTCCTTCAGTTGCGAGCCTGTGCGCTTTACCCTGACGTTTCAGGGTTAGGCCCGGCAGGTGCGCACGGACTGGGTTCGGTAATGAAAGGCTTTCAATGACCAAAAAATAATTCAGACTGACAAAATAAAAAAAAATACATTCGTCTTCTTTTAAATAATAATAATAATAATACAAATAATAATAACGACGTTCTTCTTCGAAATAACAATAAGCGTCATTAATAATAAAAATCATAATAATAAGAAGAATATTACAAATTGTCATGCAATTATTAATGTGAATGAATGGTACTCCACATCACATCATCATCATCACTATTGTACCCCAATACATGTGACGTGATTCGAAATTGAATGCTAATTGTTTCAAAAGACGTGCAAGACGTGCTGTAAAATAATGCATTGTGATAGGTCATTTCGGCTCCACGTCGTAGAAGTTTCTCTTCTTTGCCGTCTTCCGTGTGTCCATGGCGTAAAATGAGGGCGTGGGGGAAGCGGAGACTTGAATATATAGGGGCGTGTTATTCTAATGACGATCGTTTTTAGCCGCGGGATTTATCAAGGGCAGGTATTGCGTACACCTGGATTTCAAAGGTACGCACAGCTTCATAAATCAGGCGGTGAGAGGAGTGTAAGCATAATCTTACGCCAACATATACACCCGTTTCTACGCAAGAATGATAAATTAGGGCCACTGTGAGGTCTGCCTGATTTTACATACAGGAGGTAGTTTGAATGAGGCTATTATGGGACACATCACTTTTCTCACATTTCATAACTTCTTTTAGCTTTTCATCATAGTTGGGAGAATGAGACCATGTTACCAGGCGCATTGTGACACTTTAAAAGACACCAAACATGAGTAGTTACATTTTTGTACACACATAACATTGCATAAGGTTTCAGTGTATTTCAGGTGAGGAGGGGGGTGTGGGGGAGATAGTGTGGGTGAAGTGTGAACTGCACTGTGTGCTGCGTCTCCAAAGTTCCTGTTACATATGCAAGAGGGAGTTACATATTCAAGAGATAGTTCAAGTGTTAATTCCCAGGAGGGCCTTTGGTCACATTGAGGGGTCGACCAGACATACTGGCACCAGCCTTACAGTATACTCACTCAAAGCCTTTGATGACAGCATTCAGCATCATGAGCCTCTCTCCACTGGATAAACACACACGTGTTCTTCTGTCCCTGTAACATACAGACAAGATTCACATTACCTCTGTGATTTATGAGCTCAATACTACATTTACATGATGAGGGTGAAGCTGATGTGTTAACTCACTTTTTATCCAACTTAAATGTTCCTCAATTTATCAACAGTAATAAGGGACAAATAAAATATATAATATGTTTAGTTACTTTATAGATTTGATTATTTACCTTATTTACAGTACATTTGTCTAATATAAACAGTGTTGACAACAGTGAATTATCCTACATAACAGCACACATTCATCGCTCAGATGTCTTTTTCATGTTGTGATGTGCTCATCTGCAATACTTATACAATATTTTCCTCTCAAATGTAAATAGACATTTTAAATAAGCGTGTTTAAGATGTATATGGTTATGTAAATCCACTTTAGATTCGTAACGTTACGTGTGCTTACTGGAGCTCCCCTGTATACATAATAAAACATGTTTTTACAGCAAAATCACAACTGTACTATACTGTCTAACTCCTTTACACCTTCAACAGTTAAAACGTTTACTCTATAGTAGTTTAACACATACGATTTAAACACAAGGAACCGTGTTTACTCACATTTGAAAACCCCCGCGTCGCTGATCTCCGTGATGTTCGATTATGACGTATGCTCTCGCGTGGCCTCCTGGGATAGAAGAGTATCCATCGGACGAGCACTCGAAAATCTGTGCAGAAGCAGTAGCCATCCAGGAACTTCTCGCCTACTCTTTTATGAATACTGACGTTTCGAACGTACTTCTTCTTTCACGTACTGTTTTCTCCTACTAGCCTGGGAAAACCCAGACAACTTCCAGCAAATTTAGATTTGCTCTGAAAGTTAGTCTGGCAAAGAGCTCATTCAAGCCCATTTCCAATCCGCCGAAATCGAGGCACCAATCAGAAACGTTGGGGCGGGCTTTACACGATGGCGACAGCGCTGGGATTTTGAAGCAGATTTTGTAGCCTACATTACAAAGATGGATGCCGCCGTCGAACATCACTCGTTCGAATCAGCTATCGCGTCTGTTTTAAGCGATTTGAACGTTTCCTTTTTGTTAAAAACCGAGCAAAGAACAACACTCGGAGATGTTTCTCCGCCGCTCTGCATACGTCATCTCCTTCATCGCTCTGATTGGGTTTAGGTCTATCCGCGACGTCCGTTGGTGACGCCCCTCTGGAAATGATTTGTCTATGACGCTTTGCCAGACCATAACTCAGTTACAACTGAGAATGGTCTGGTTTTAACCAGGCTATTCTCCTACTATATAGTAGGAAAGTCGGCATATTCAAACGCACTATCAGTATACGTACGTCCGAATCTCGCGAGAATTAGTACGTCACCCAGGTAATTCTCGCCTACTCTTTTATGATTCGTACATAATTTTCGCTCGCCTACTCTTTTTCCCATACTATATAGTAGGGAAGTATGCGGTTTCGAATGCAGCCTGTAGCTGCGTCCCAATGTGCATACTATCCATCCTAAATAGTATGTGACATTGGTAATTGTCAATACTATTAATTGTCAATACTAACCCTAAGCATTAAAACACAACATGCCACAGGAAAAGTGTTCAAGAGCAGCACATGCACTACAAATATTTCTATTTAAATTAATATATATATTTTTTTACTTTTGGATAACGTTTTCATGAAATGTCAGTCCTTAACTCCATTAATGAGAGTGTTTTACATCTGATATACACATTTAGATTAAATATGCCAGAGTTTAAATCATTCTGTTTACTTCATTACTTCGCTCACTCCAGTAAAGGAGTGCGTACACACGGTCTAGAGTGTCCGTATGATGCACACATATTTACGCCTGGGTTATTTTTTATAAATCCGAATATGTGCGTGTAAAATTGTGCACTCACATTTCAATGCCTTTTTGTGCGTACACAACATTTATATATCAGGTCCCTGGGAATAGAAAGAGGTTGAATTATTAATAATTAATAATCAAAATCTCAGCTGATCAACAAGATATATTCAATGCTTTCTGTTATATTTTATCCACAACACATTGTGGACTTAGCCTGAAACATGGCTAAACATCCCTTTAACAAAGATATTAATTAAAAGAAAGTTCCAACCCACGTTTCATGTGAATCCTGGCAGAGAAAACACATGGCAGAAGAGCAGATCTGGAGACTCAGGTAAACGTGTGCATCATCACAGCAACCTAACTGAATGAAAAACAGATAAAAACCACTAGATATAAATATTCCCAACCTTTTTACATTAAGCAGGTCATGGATCTTTTCAAATTTCAATTAAAACATTATAGTAAATCTTTGTTCATCAGATGAGTTTTGCTACATTTTTTTTTACTTTTCACAATTCAATAAATATCAGCCCAAACAAGCAGAAAGCTGCCCGATGCAACAGCTTGCTAGAACCATTTGAAAAACCAGAACAGCTTATGGAACTAACTTTTATATCTTTGCTGTGGTGCATCATGGGAGGTGGGAGAAACCAAGTGTATAAGATGAAGGGGAATGTTTGTTTTAAAATTGAACAGTTTTTCAATAAGGAAATGTATACATGGCTGTACATAATTTTTAAATTAGTGCATGTACAGAAAGCTTATCATATTGAGATTTGGTTGTTTGGTGAATTTAATTCCTGATTACTTGCATTCCTGTCAATGGTTGTGCCCTTGAGTATAAATGCCCACAAACTGAACTTGCAAAGTATTGCCAGTCTGTGATGGAAGTTGGAGAGTGAGGAATCTGCTGAGGTTTAGATGGAATTGTCACGATTAGCCACGCACTTCGTGGTTTTACTTGGACTACATTTCCCATCATACACCTCCCTGGACTGATTACACCAAACACCATACACCTGCACTGCACTGATTGCACACACACCTGCACTTCATTTACACACACATAAAAGCCACTTCCACACACCACTTCTCTGTGAAGTACTGCATTGCCCCGGCTTTCTATTGTCCTGATCTCTGGTCACTTACCTCTGCCTGGATACCGACTCCCGTCTGCTCGCCGCCTGCCTCGACCATCGCCTGCTGACTATCCCTGGATTTCCTCTGATACTGCTGTTTGCCTGTGATCTTGATCTTTGCCTGTTCGACTCTGCTTTCTAATAAACACGCTGCATTTGGATCCCCCAGTCTCACGTGATTCATAACAGGAATGGTAGTGGGAAATACTTTTAATGTTATTTGTCTTTACTTGTTCTTAATTCTTATTGTAGAAATGTACACTGTCTGGTTGTATATTTCTATATATATATATATATATATATATATATTTTTTTTTTTTTTTTTTTTTTTTTTTTTATTGAACGTTTTCCAACATTGTATTTTTGTATTTTCAGTGTAAGTATAGACACTTCATATTGTGTTTGTATGTAGTAACATTTAGGATTTCTGTGTCAGCTAAACTGGAGCAGAGACTGTGCCGTTTGTAACAGGGATGTGAACAGCTGGGTTTAAGAGAAACTAAAGATGGTAACTGTTCAGTTTTGGCATTTTTGTTTATGCAAATTTTTCCATTTCTTTAGTCTTCATCAGTGGTGGATATACTGCCACGTTCTGAGTGAACACGAGGCTGGTCTTCTCCAATGATCTGTGAATCTGAGGATTAACACAATCGCTTTTCAGATGCTTCATTGTCTCTGGAAATGGGTGAGTAACATCAACTACATTCCACAAAAAGCTTGTATTGTTCAGTCAATAACTCTTCAGGATTCATTCAGAGTTGAATTTAAATTGCATTTCTAAGGAGACTATTCTGTGTGTACCAACAGGTTAACATGTGTTCTTTTTATTTAAGACTAAACAGTGTAGTAATTTAGATGTGTGTGTTAATTAACTTAAATGTTTGAATGTTGCAGAGAAATTTTTTATTTTTTATTTTTATACAATTTGTATTAAAGTGGTATATAAATGTATATATGTTTTATTTTTTGTCTGTCATTTGTGATGTTTCATGCACTCATGTTCTCAGTTTGACTAACTTTTATATAATTCCATTATTTTGCCCTTTGGGCTGCAACTTGTGTTTATTGTGACAATTGATTTGTTTTTTCCACTTATACCTTTGAGTAATAAAAAAACCCCACCTTTTTTATTGTAAAAGATTTCCTGCCACTTCCATATCCTGACAATTTTGTGCTCCAAACAATA
The DNA here is from genome assembly GCF_029890125.1 of Rhinichthys klamathensis goyatoka. Classification (NCBI taxonomy): domain Eukaryota; kingdom Metazoa; phylum Chordata; class Actinopteri; order Cypriniformes; family Leuciscidae; genus Rhinichthys; species Rhinichthys klamathensis. The sequence goes on along the minus strand of NW_026607162.1, from coordinate 16,968 downwards.
TTTAAATTTAAAATCTATAAAAAACAAGTTTATTTGCATAATAAAATGGCAACACTTTAGTGCTTTTGTTTGTTTTATACTACGTTTGTCAATATAAAATTTCTTACCTTGTTTTTAACTCTTTCACATTCCGTGATACTGCTCTGATAAACATGACATTATTTGCATTGTTTAAAGTTTATAATGTCCCTAAAACTTAATATTTTAGTCCGTATCACTGCCCTACCTGTGTCTTAATGGGGTGTTTTCATGGTGGTTCTAGTAGAGCTGCTGTTTTAATCCAAGTGTTTTTTCCTTATGTTGTGAAGGGTCTAGTACCAATTTGCTATCATAAAGGCCTATTTATGTACTTGTCTCTTATTTGTTTAATTGCTGATGTGACTGATAGATGTCAGAAAAGTGTCTAAAACCGTATTGTCTTGGAGTGTACCATTTACATCTACAAAGGGGTTTTTAAAAACAGAAGTTACATTATTGAATTGTTTTGCAAAAAGTGAATGTAAAGATCTAGGGAAACGGGCTACAATACTGAAATTTCTAATCTTCACTGCATTAATGCCTTTTTTTATTTATACTTTATAAAGCTGTATAAGTAATTTGCTTTGTACAACACCATAGTCCTGAAATTGCTGCTTTTGTATTTATGCCTTTACTTCACCTCATGTATCCAATTTAAGACTTGTTTGTCTGTCTATGGTCACAATGGCCTTTTTGTATTTGTTTATTTTTCTAACTTGTCCAATGTTGACTTTCAACCCCTCACCCCAACAGTCCATCAACTGCAGATGCATATCAAAGTAACTAAGCTCAAATATATAGGGGTGCCTTTCACTCACAAAGACATTTTTCTTTTTTCTTAAGTGTTTTTTATTTATTTATATTGTACTAATTAGCATTTGTATGTATCGCTTCGCCTCTTGTTCCATTTAAGATCAAGTTTGTCTTTGTCCTTTAAAAAAAAAAAACATTTATTCATCTTTTCTATTTATGACCCTTTTTGTCTGTGTCTTTGCATTTACGGTATGTTTAGGTCTTTAGTTTTATCTTAGCTTTTAATGTTTTTTTTAATGCCATTGTCTTTTTTTCATTATATACCTTCACTTGTTTCTTGCTCTGTCTGTATTTTATGCCATTGTTTGCCCCTTCTTATATTGTAAAGCTTTGCATGGAAGTTGTAAACTTTATTTGTCTTGCATTTTGTTACACTTTGTTTTGTTTGTTTTCATTTAAAATTCCTTTTGTACTTGGGTTATGATCCATATTTCTGTTTTCCATGTTCTGTTTTTTTATAGTCTTTGTTAACCTTTTTGTTACCACCCTTTAATGATTTTATTTGTGCCCATATGCCACTTTGTGTAATTTTGTAATGCCCTGTTTGTAAGTCCTAACCCTTTATTTAAATTTTCAAAATGACTTTAAAGTACTTTGTCAGGTTTTGGTTTATTTTGTGTTCCCATTATCTTTTGTCGACCGGTCCCTCCAGCTGTATAGACAGTCCAGTCTGATGTCCTTCCCACATCTCCTCTAGTTAATAGGGCCTGTATACGCTGACTCCTTTCAGCCCTTTGGCTCATCCTTCATTGGCCCACGCCTTATACTTCCATTTTACCAGCTCCACCTAGGTGTTGATCCTCTGGCTTCGTTAACCTCACTCTGTCAACCTATCAGCTCCACAATGGCCCTTCATCCCTCAAGCTGTATAGGGCCCTCGCCCCTCTGGCTCCACCTCAGTTATCACCCATTCACCAAAGGTCCACCAATCCATTTATCAACTGTGCCGTGGCCCTACATCCTGTTGATCCTGTTGGGGCTTCCTGCCATGTGCTCCCTCACTGTTTCCTCCATTATCTTCTCCATGGTGGTTCCCTCTGTCACCACCCTCGTTGCCTCCAGCTCCACATAGTTGAGCTGCCTCTCATCCTCTTGCTTTTTTATTATACCACTTTCAATGTTTTGGTGGTTTCACTTTGTACAGTTTTGTATTCCTGTTTAAGTTTACTTGAACATCATGCTATTTTTTTTAACCCTTTTGTATAGATGTTAATGTTTTGTATTTATGCTGTTGATTGACGTGTAATGTATTTGTTTTATTGTAAAATAATTTAACAATTTGTTTTGAGAAAAATAATTAAATATTGTCATTTTGTATCTTTTAATTGTATGTATTTTTTTTTTAGTATTTTTGAAGGGGTAGAGTCCCAGGGGTAGAGTCCCAGGGGTAGAGTCCCAGGGGTAGAGTCCCAGGGGTAGAGTCCCAGGGGTAGAGTCCCAGGGGTAGAGTCCCAGGGGTAGAGTCCCAGGGGTAGAGTCCCAGGGGTAGAGTCCCAGGGGTAGAGTCCCAGGGGTAGAGTCCCAGGGGTAGAGTCCCAGGGGTAGAGTCCCAGGGGTAGAGTCCCAGGGGTAGAGTCCCAGGGGTAGAGTCCCAGGGGTAGAGTCCCAGGGGTAGAGTCCCAGGGGTAGAGTCCCAGGGGTAGAGTCCCAGGGGTAGAGTCCCAGGGGTAGAGTCCCAGGGGTAGAGTCCCAGGGGTAGAGTCCCAGGGGTAGAGTCCCAGGGGTAGAGTCCCAGGGGTAGAGTCCCAGGGGTAGAGTCCCAGGGGTAGAGTCCCAGGGGTAGAGTCCCAGGGGTAGAGTCCCAGGGGTAGAGTCCCAGGGGTAGAGTCCCAGGGGTAGAGTCCCAGGGGTAGAGTCCCAGGGGTAGAGTCCCAGGGTTAGGGTTAGGGTTAGGGTTAGGGTTAGGGTTAGGGTTAGGGTTAGGGTTAGGGTTAGGGTTAGGGTTAGGGTTAGGGTTAGGGTTAGGGTTAGAGTTAGGTTATAGGGATAAAAACGAAAAGTGCACCCCCCTGAAGTGCACCCCCTGAATTGGATTTCCCTATATCTCGAGTTCTATAGGTCCTAGAGAGCTGAAACTCCGCCCATATACTAATTGGGGGGCGGGGCGTCGATTGCACCTGGTTTGGGACCTCTAGCGCCACCAGGCGCCGAGATATGGAAGTGCACCCCCCTGATTTTTGTACCTAGAGAGCTGAAACTCCGCCCATATACTAATTAGAGGGCGGGGAGTCGAATGCACTTGGTTTGGGAGCTCTAGCGCCACCGGGCGCCGAGATATGGTACTGCACCTAGTGTTTTTTTGTGGGTGGGATTTGTGTTTTTTTGGGCTGGGACTTGTGTTTTTTTTTTTTTTTTTTTTTGGGGGTGGGACTTGTGTTTTTTTTTTTTTTTGGGGTGGGATTTGTGTTTTTTTGGGGTGGGACTTGTGTTTTTTTTGGGTGGGACTTGTGTTTTTTTGGGGAGGGACTTGTGTTTTTTTTTTTTTTTTTTTTTGGGGTGGGACTTGTGTTTTTTTGGGGTGGGACTTGTGTTTTTTTTGGGTGGGACTTGTGTTTTTTTGGGGAGGGACTTGTGTTTTTTTTTTTTTTTTTTTTTTTGGGGGGTGGGACTTGTGTTTTTTGGGGGTGTGACGTGTTTTTGGGGGGGTGGGACTTGTGTTTTTTTGGAGGTGGGACTTGTGTTTTTTGGAGGTGGGACTTGTGTTTTTTGGTGGGAATTGTGTTTTTTTTGTGAACCTATAGCTCCGCCCAGGAAGTGGTCAGCGCCAAAAGCTAGGTATCATTCGAAAGGTCTTGGTGAGGGTTAGGGTTAGGGTTAGGGTTAGGGTTAGGGTTAGGTTATAGGGATAAAAACGAAAAGTGCACCCCCCTGAAGTGCACCCCCTGAATTGGATTTCCCTATATCTCGAGTTCTATAGGTCCTAGAGAGCTGAAACTCCGCCCATATACTAATTGGGGGGCGGGGCGTCGATTGCACCTGGTTTGGGACCTCTAGCGCCACCAGGCGCCGAGATATGGAAGTGCACCCCCCTGATTTTTGTACCTAGAGAGCTGAAACTCCGCCCATATACTAATTAGAGGGCGGGGAGTCGAATGCACTTGGTTTGGGAGCTCTAGCGCCACCGGGCGCCGAGATATGGTACTGCACCTAGTGTTTTTTTGTGGGTGGGATTTGTGTTTTTTTGGGCTGGGACTTGTGTTTTTTTTTTTTTTTTTTTTTTGGGTTAGGGTTAGGGTTAGGGTTAGGGTTAGGGTTAGGGTTAGGGTTAGGGTTAGGGTTAGGGTTAGGGTTAGGGTTAGGGTTAGGGTTAGGTTATAGGGATAAAAACGAAAAGTGCACCCCCCTGAAGTGCACCCCCTGAATTGGATTTCCCTATATCTCGAGTTCTATAGGTCCTAGAGAGCTGAAACTCCGCCCATATACTAATTGGGGGGCGGGGCGTCGATTGCACCTGGTTTGGGACCTCTAGCGCCACCAGGCGCCGAGATATGGAAGTGCACCCCCCTGATTTTTGTACCTAGAGAGCTGAAACTCCGCCCATATACTAATTAGAGGGCGGGGAGTCGAATGCACTTGGTTTGGGAGCTCTAGCGCCACCGGGCGCCGAGATATGGTACTGCACCTAGTGTTTTTTTGTGGGTGGGATTTGTGTTTTTTTGGGCTGGGACTTGTGTTTTTTTTTTTTTTTTTTTTTGGGGGTGGGACTTGTGTTTTTTTTTTTTTTTGGGGTGGGATTTGTGTTTTTTTGGGGTGGGACTTGTGTTTTTTTTGGGTGGGACTTGTGTTTTTTTGGGGAGGGACTTGTGTTTTTTTTTTTTTTTTTTTTTGGGGTGGGACTTGTGTTTTTTTGGGGTGGGACTTGTGTTTTTTTTGGGTGGGACTTGTGTTTTTTTGGGGAGGGACTTGTGTTTTTTTTTTTTTTTTTTTTTTGGGGGGTGGGACTTGTGTTTTTTGGGGGTGTGACGTGTTTTTGGGGGGGTGGGACTTGTGTTTTTTTGGAGGTGGGACTTGTGTTTTTTGGAGGTGGGACTTGTGTTTTTTGGTGGGAATTGTGTTTTTTTTGTGAACCTATAGCTCCGCCCAGGAAGTGGTCAGCGCCAAAAGCTAGGTATCATTCGAAAGGTCTTGGTGAGGGTTAGGGTTAGGGTTAGGGTTAGGGTTAGGGTTAGGTTATAGGGATAAAAACGAAAAGTGCACCCCCCTGAAGTGCACCCCCTGAATTGGATTTCCCTATATCTCGAGTTCTATAGGTCCTAGAGAGCTGAAACTCCGCCCATATACTAATTGGGGGGCGGGGCGTCGATTGCACCTGGTTTGGGACCTCTAGCGCCACCAGGCGCCGAGATATGGAAGTGCACCCCCCTGATTTTTGTACCTAGAGAGCTGAAACTCCGCCCATATACTAATTAGAGGGCGGGGAGTCGAATGCACTTGGTTTGGGAGCTCTAGCGCCACCGGGCGCCGAGATATGGTACTGCACCTAGTGTTTTTTTGTGGGTGGGATTTGTGTTTTTTTGGGCTGGGACTTGTGTTTTTTTTTTTTTTTTTTTTTTGGGTTAGGGTTAGGGTTAGGGTTAGGGTTAGGGTTAGGTGGTTAGGGTTAGGGTTAGGGTTAGGGTTAGGGTTAGGGTTAGGGTTAGGGTTAGGGTTAGGTTATAGGGATAAAAACGAAAAGTGCACCCCCCTGAAGTGCACCCCCCTGAATTGGATTTCCCTATATCTCGAGTTCTATAGGTCCTAGAGAGCTGAAACTCCGCCCATATACTAATTGGGGGGCGGGGCGTCGATTGCACCTGGTTTGGGACCTCTAGCGCCACCAGGCGCCGAGATATGGAAGTGCACCCCCTGATTTTTGTACCTAGAGAGCTGAAACTCCGCCCATATACTAATTAGAGGGCGGGGAGTCGAATGCACTTGGTTTGGGAGCTCTAGCGCCACCGGGCGCCGAGATATGGTACTGCACCTAGTGTTTTTTTGTGGTGGGATTTGTGTTTTTTTGGGCTGGGACTTGTGTTTTTTTTTTTTTTTTTTTTTTGGGGTAGGGTTAGGGTTAGGGTTAGGGTTAGGGTTAGGGTTAGGGGTTAGGTTAGGGTTAGGTTAGGTTAGGGTTAGGGTTAGGGTTAGAGTTAGGGTTAGAGTTAGGGTTAGGGTTAGGTTAGGGTTAGGGTTAGGGTTAGGGTTAGGGTTAGGGTTAGGTTATAGGGATAAAAACGAAAAGTGCACCCCCCTGAAGTGCACCCCCTGAATTGGATTTCCCTATATCTCGAGTTCTATAGGTCCTAGAGAGCTGAAACTCCGCCCATATACTAATTGGGGGGCGGGGCGTCGATTGCACCTGGTTTGGGACCTCTAGCGCCACCAGGCGCCGAGATATGGAAGTGCACCCCCCTGATTTTTGTACCTAGAGAGCTGAAACTCCGCCCATATACTAATTAGAGGGCGGGGAGTCGAATGCACTTGGTTTGGGAGCTCTAGCGCCACCGGGCGCCGAGATATGGTACTGCACCTAGTGTTTTTTTGTGGGTGGGATTTGTGTTTTTTTGGGCTGGGACTTGTGTTTTTTTTTTTTTTTTTTTTTGGGGGTGGGACTTGTGTTTTTTTTTTTTTTTTGGGGTGGGATTTGTGTTTTTTTGGGGTGGGACTTGTGTTTTTTTTGGGTGGGACTTGTGTTTTTTTTGGGGAGGGACTTGTGTTTTTTTTTTTTTTTTTTTTGGGGTGGGACTTGTGTTTTTTTGGGTGGGACTTGTGTTTTTTTTGGGTGGGACTTGTGTTTTTTTGGGGAGGGACTTGTGTTTTTTTTTTTTTTTTTTTTTTTGGGGGGTGGGACTTGTGTTTTTTGGGGGTGTGACGTGTTTTTGGGGGGGTGGGACTTGTGTTTTTTTGGAGGTGGGACTTGTGTTTTTTGGAGGTGGGACTTGTGTTTTTTGGTGGGAATTGTGTTTTTTTTGTGAACCTATAGCTCCGCCCAGGAAGTGGTCAGCGCCAAAAGCTAGGTATCATTCGAAAGGTCTTGGTGAGGGTTAGGGTTAGGGTTAGGGTTAGGGTTAGGGTTAGGTTATAGGGATAAAAACGAAAAGTGCACCCCCCTGAAGTGCACCCCCTGAATTGGATTTCCCTATATCTCGAGTTCTATAGGT
>NW_026607161.1:115000-132500 GCF_029890125.1 Rhinichthys klamathensis goyatoka | reverse complement strand
ATCTAAGTGTGTAGTTCAATTTAACAGCTGACAGATATTCAACATAATTCATGTGTGAGAGTCTAACAGAAGGACGGACAAAACCAGTCAAATATCCACTGATTTAATAACTCTTGTCATGTTTTATTACCAAGTATAAACCGTGATAATGTGAGAAGTGCTGAAGGAGTCTGAACACACTTGGCTCGGCTGTGTGCTCAGATGATTCCCCCAGTGTGTGTGACTGTAACTCCCTGTTTCTGGGCAGAATGGAGGCCTGAGTGTTCCCAGTGCGGTGCCGGACGGAGACGAGGCGGATGGGTCGGCGCTGGGGGACGTGGAGTCCGTCGTGCCGCTCGACGACAAAGACACCGCAGGACTCGTGAAGTTCGGCTGGATCAAAGGAGTTCTGGTGCGTCCACTAACCAGATTGAAGAAAAGTGCGATGTGCGATAACTCGTTTAATAATGCGATACTCGATATGCGATGCGATAATGCTTAAAGTGTGTAAAATAAACTTAAATTATCTTTCAAATATATTTAAAATTACATAACCTACATTTTTGTGACAAGAAAACATCTCCAGAGTGTCCCCAGATGTAAACAAGTTAAATTAAGACTTTTTAAGACTTTTAATGCCACTTTGACTTAAATTTAAGACCAAACCTGTGATGGAAATGCACATTATATTACAAACGTATACATTTGTGATATTTCAATAATTTCGATATACAGGTGAAACTCGAAAAATTAGAATATGGTGCAAAAGTTCATTTATTTCAGTAATTCAACTTAAAAGATGAAACTAATATATTATATAGACTCATTACATGCAAAGTGAGATATTTCAAGCCTTTATTTGTTATAATGTTGATGATTATGGCTTACAGCTTTTGAAAACCCCTATTATTAGAATATTGTGGAAAGGTTTTCAAGCCATAATCATCAAAAATATAACAAATAAAGGCTTGAAATATCTCACTTTGCATGTAACGAGTCTATATAATATATTAGTTTCACCTTTTAAGTTGAATTAGTGAAATAAATGAACGTTTGCAGGAGTTTCCCCTGTACTGAGCAGCTCTAGAAACGATCATGTGATGAGAAACCGCTGTGTCTGATGGTGCGGTGTGTCGGCAGGTGAGATGCATGCTGAATATCTGGGGGGTCATGCTGTTCATCCGACTGTCCTGGGTGTTCGGACAAGCAGGAATAGGTGAGATGTGTTTACAAACCGTCCCTGAACACATTTACATTCAGCACAGAACACACACTCTCAGAACACACACTCTTCAAAATCAACACGTTCTTCTCAGTGTGAGGAACATCCCGGCTATTCTCAGAACCTTCTTCCAGGAACAGAACGTTAATAGAACGTTAGTTCAAAGTTATTTGGTCTTCACTGCAAAAGTGCTTTTCTTACTTAATATTTTTGTCTTGTTTCCAGTCCAAATATCAAAACATTTTCAAATCAGGAAGCATTGACTAGAGAAGCAAAATGACATAAGAAATTATATGTTGTTTTCTGAAAAAGAAACATCGAAATGAAGTGAGTTTTTGCTTAAAACAAGCAAAATGATCTATGGGAGCTTGTTTCCGCCACAGAATAAAACATTTTAAAAGATATTTGCGACTTTTTATCTCACAACTGCGTGTTACAAAGTCAGAATTGCGAGATATAAACATGCAATTGTCAGATAAAAAGTCTCAATTACCTTTTTTTATTATTTATTCTGTGGCGGAAACAAGCTTCCATAATGATCTGCCAATGGGGTCAGAAAAATATTCTTGTTTCCCATGTGATTATTTTTCTTGCCCCATTGGCAGATGATTATGCTTGTTTTTATTTTCATTTTATTCCCCAGAAAACGAGATATAATTTCTTATGTCATTTTACTTCTCAAGTAAATGCTTCTTGATATAAGAATTTTTAGATATTTGGACTGGAAACAAGACAAAAATATACTTTTTTATATATCATTTTTTGTTTTCGTCCTAATGTTTGTTTTACCTCTACATTTGCATTACCAAGAAAACATTTTTACACTTGGTGGTGCTGAATGTTCAGAGTTTCATTTGGAGCGTTTGTTTCCGAATCTGGTGTGTTTTCTCCCTTAGTTCGTTTACGCATCGCCCTGACATACATACATTGGTGTGAGTGTTTGTGTGTCTCGACAGCTACAAATAAAGCCACGTTAAGCTCGCGGAGAGAACTTCGATCCATCTCGATGGATGATGCACATGGAACTGACCAATCAGAGCACAGTTTCACTAAAGTTACATCAGTTGTCTTGTGAAAGCGAACCGAAGTGTTTCGGTGTGGAAAGCACTGAAGGTCACCGCCGGTGTTTAATGGTGGGTAACTAACAGCGCATAAGAGGTTTGAGTTTCTGTGAGAGTTCAGGCGGTTCTGAGAAGTTCAGTTCCAGTCAGACACCTCCAGCTTCAGGCCAAACACATTACATCAGAAACTCACCGCCGGGACGTGCTTTATGAGGTGTGTGAGACCGCAGGCCATGAGCGCCTTTAGTCCTCAATGATCCCGTTATAGCGCTGAACACACACACACGCACGCACACACACACACACACACACACACACACACACACACACACACACACACACACACACACACACACACACACACACACTCACACACACGTCGGGTTAGGAGATTGAAAATCTTAGGAACCGGATTGAAACACAATCTAAGTTTATGAGATGAGCTCACTGATATAGTCAAACAAGCGTATGTGTGTTTATATACTGTAAACAGTGAAAACGTGAGTATTAATTCAGTCATTTACTCACCGTCACGTCTTTCCAAACCTGACTTTCTTATTCCTGTGGAACACAAAAGAAACAGATTGAAGTTTGTTATCCACTGAAATTTCTTTCTCAGTTTTTTTTGTGTGTCTTTTTTATCCTGCAGAAATATCGAAACATTCTTAAATCAGCTAAATTAAGTCTTGTTTTCTGAAAAAATGCATCAAAATGAGGAGTTTGTGCTTAAAACAAGAACAAATATATGTTAATTTAAGTAATTCTCCACTGAAATGTTATCTGATCTATTCTGGATGTGAAAAAATAAAGTTCTTTCTCAGTATTTATGTCTTGTTTAGCAAAATTAAGTGAGTTTGTGCTTAAAACACGAACAGATATCTGTCAATGGGGTCAGAAAAATTTATCTTTTTTTTTTTTTGATTCCATTGGTGGATATTTGTTCTTGTTTTAAACTTAAACTCTCTTAATTATAATGCATTTGTGCTTCAGTAAATTACTACAAGTTTTGACATTCAAACTTGAAAACAAGAATATTAATTTTTGCAGTGCAGTTATATTAAATCATCACATATCATGAATAAAAAGTTATTATTTCACGTTACCTGACATAATGTGTGTGTGTGTGTGTGTGTGTGTGTGTGTGTGTTTCAGGTCTGGGAATAGTGGTGGTGTTGTTGAGCATAGTGGTGACCAGCGTCACGTGTCTGTCCATGTCAGCGATCTGCACCAACGGTGTCGTACGAGGAGGTAAAACTTCACACTTTAAATGAAAAGTGGCTTTTTATGAAAAAAAAAAAGATTTTTCCCTATATACAGGTGGAACTCGAAAAATTAGAATATGGTGCAAAAGTTCATTTATTTCAGTAATTCAACTTAAAAGGTGAAACTAATATATTATATAGACTCATTACATGCAAAGTGAGATATTTCAAGCCTTTATTTGTTATAATTTTGATGATTATGGCTTACAGCTTATGAAAACCCCAATTATTAGAATATTGTGGAAAGGTTTTCAAGCCATAATCATCAAAAATATAACAAATAAAGGCTTGAAATATCTCACTTTGCATGTAATGAGTCTATATAATATATTAGTTTCACCTTTTAAGTTGAATTACTGAAATAAATGAACTTTTGCACGATATTCAAATTTTTCGAGTATCACCTGTATGAATGATCAATATATTAAATGGTTTAACAGTATATTTTAAAATATGTAGAATATAGTGTTAATATATTGCAATATATTGAATAATACACAAGGAATTGCCACTTTTCATATATTGACAAATATGTGAAAATATATTTACTAATATATCATAATACATGCAAGTTTAGAAAGCATGCATGGCAAGCAAAGCATGCTGGGAACTAGAAATCTGCTGTAACTGTGTGTGTATATGTGTTCACATTTATATGGGAGCATGTATGTGCAATATATGTACACAATAAAGGATAAAACTGTGTGAATATTACAAGTAATGCTATTTTTGTCTTCATTTATGTATTAATATACAGCCATACATGGTCAATGCATATATTGCAGTATATGGAAAAATATAAGCACTAGTTTCCCATATATGGGAATGTATAATGTAATATTTGGCATTATATTTAGCAGTGTATTCGCTTACATTAGTGTGGTGAGGGTGATGAGTGTGTGTGTGTCTCCAGGCGGGGCGTATTACCTGATCTCCCGCAGTCTGGGCCCTGAGTTTGGTGGATCCATCGGCCTGATCTTTGCGTTCGCCAACGCCGTGGCCGTGGCCATGTATGTCGTCGGGTTTGCGGAAACTGTGGTGGAGATACTCAAGGTACAAACACACCACCATTATTATCCAGCAATATTATTGATCTCCTGCACTGACAGCATTATATGAGAACTGAACTGAGCTGGACGATGACATCACGGTTTTCTCCAGAGCCGCTATAAATATATATATATATAAATGAACTAAATTAATAACTTTTTTACAGCAGAAATGAACCATCACTGAACTGACTTAAGCTGGACTGTGACGCTATTCTCTTCTGGAAACAAACTCTGTTGCATTATTGTCCTGTTATCTCTGTAAAGCGTCTCTGAAACACTCTGTGCTGTAAGAAGCGCTGTAGAAATAAAGCTGACTGGACTCGACAGGATCACATGGTCGCCAGCTGGTTGTGTTTGGATGCATAAACCCTCATGGAAGTTCAACACGTCTATCTGCTCTTTACAGGAAAATAACGCGCTTATAATGGATCCAATGAATGACATCAGGATCATCGGCTGTATAACGGTGGTTCTGCTGATGAGCATCACTGTGGCCGGCATGGAGTGGGAGGCAAAGGTAAGCCAGATGCATGCTGGGATTGAGGTTTAGGGATTCAGGTCATGGGATTTTCTGGGATTCAGGTCATTTTTGACCCGGAAAATAATTGTGAAATTTTATACAAAATTGAGTGTTCATCAGAGGGGTCCAAGACTCTAAGCACCACGAATAGACACAAGAAAAATTGAATGGATTCGAGGAGTTTTGTGTTTGAAATTGAAAAAAGTAACACACCCTTCCCTCTCGGGTCGATCTGACCCCTTTAGGAATGCGAGGAATGCTTCAGTTCACATAGAGAAACCTAAACATGCTCAAAATTCAAACTAAAAATGCTAAAACTTTACCAAAAAATAATTTTATAATGTGTACCTGTGTATCTGAATGGGCTTTAGGACCCAGCGGATCAGCCCCTCTGCTCCATATAGAGCTATAAGCCCATCTAGAGGCATCAAATATCATGTGTTATTATTTATTTCCACAAGAGGTCAGAGACACTCAATGTAGGATATTTAGAGCTGAATTAAAAGGGTTATGCATGAAATTGTGAGTTATTTTGAATTTAAGTTGAAAGAATGTGAGGAATGTGCTTAAATTACTCTTTATTTATTATTTATTGATCAAATCTAGTAATTTAAAAGTAAATAAAATAATCTTTTTAAAAAAGCATTAAAAATAGATCAAATATTATCAAAATGAAATAAAATAAGCTTTCTGAAAAAAAAAAGAAAAAAAGTTTAATGTTAGGGCTTCGGGTCATTTTGACCCGAGAGGGAAGGATGAAGAAGAAGCTTCTCTCTCTCTACAGGCTCAGGTCGCTCTGTTGGTGATCCTGCTGTTGGCCATTGGCAATGTATTTGTGGGAACAGTGATTCCCTCCACACTAGACAAGCGGTCCAAAGGCTTCTTCAACTATAGAGGTGAGACAGAGGAACGTCATGCAAGTAACGCCGGCATTTGTGCATGACATTTTAGGAATAAACAGTCACATCTGAGGCCTAAAGTATCAGTCTAACTCTTTCTGAAAACAGAATCCATCGCAAAGGAAAACTTTCTACCGGAATTCCGGGATGGAGAAACGTTCTTCTCTGTTTTTGCCATCTTTTTCCCAGCAGCCACTGGGATCCTGGCTGGAGCCAACATCTCTGGAGATCTGAGAGTAAGAGCGAGTGTCTGGTACATTTATAATCTGAAATTAGGGATGCACCGATATCAAAATTTGGCCGATACCGATAACTCGTTATATTTGAAAGCCGAGTAAGAGTAAAAGCCATGAAGCACACAATTATAATGTTCTAATTATAATTTCAAATTTAGCTGATACCGATAACCGATAATTATGTATATTTGAAAGCCGATAACCGATACATTGGCCGATAAATCTAAATTCAAATGTTTATATATTTTTTTGAGAGCCTGATTGCAAAAAAAAAGTCTCAGCATTAAAAGCCAAGAAGCACACAATTAAAATGTTCCAATTATAATTTCAAATTTAGCTGATACCGATAACCGATAATTATGTATATTTGAAAGCCGATAACCGATATATTGGCTAATAAATCTAAATTTAAATTTTTACAAACATTCTCACCAGTAAAAGCCATGAAGCACACAATTATAATGTTCTAATTATAATTTTATGTAGGCTAAATGACAGACTTGCACTGCACATGTTGCACTTAAATGCATTTTCTTATTTGAAGTGATTTCAATCATATTTCAAGCATTTCAAAACCATCATGTTGAACAGTGCGCATCTGAAGCGTCTAAGCTGAAGGAGATAATCCATTATTTATCGGCTTGAATATATCGGCCACATTTTCTTATCAGGCCGATAACGATAACATTAAAATGAACATATATGGGCCGATACTGATATGGTGGCCGATATATCGTGCATGGCTGTGCAGTTAAATCATATGCTGGTTCAACATTTTTCACACACATTCACCTCTGATTTTCCAGGATCCTCAGGCTGCCCTTCCCAAAGGAACGCTTCTGGCCATCTTCATCACAGGAATAACCTACCTGGCCGTCGCACTAGTTGTTTGTGAGTCCTGAACGCACACTTGAAATGACTCTCTCCAGTCTCAGTCTGGACGTCTAACACAGCGATTGCACTGATTCTCGACAGCCGTCACTGTAGTTCGAGATGCGACGGGGAGCCGCAACGACACTCTTCTAGTGGGTTCGAGCTGCAACTTCTCTTCGGCTTGTGATCTGGGCTACGACTTCTCAATCTGCCAGACCAGCAAATGCAACTACGGCCTCATGAACAACTTCCAGGTGGGAGTCATAAACATCTGAGGGAATAAATCAGAAATACAGTTAAACAGTGTGTTGCTAGTTTTTGGAGCTGTACATGTTCTTAAAGGGATAGTTCACACAAAATTGAAAATTAGCCCATGATTTACTCTCCCTCAAGTCATCCTAGGTGTATATGACGTTCTTCTTTCAGACGAATACAATCAGAGTTATATTAAAAAATGTCCTGGCTCTTTCAAGCTTCATAATGGGACTGAATGGGTATATTTTTTTGGAAGTCCATCAAAGCGCATCCATCCATGATAAAAGTGCATCCATCCATGATAAAAGTGCATCTATCCATCATAAAAGTGCATCTATCCATGATAAAAGTGCATCTATCCATCATAAAAGTGCATCTATCCATGATAAAAGTGCATCTATCATCATAAAAGTGCATCTATACATCATAAAAGTGCATCTATCCATGATAAAAGTGCATCTATCCATGATAAAAGTGCATCTATCCATGATAAAAGTGCATCTATCCATCATAAAAGTGCATCTATCCATGATAAAAGTGCATCTAATCATCATAAAAGTGCATCTATCCATGATAAAAGTGCATCTATCCATCATAAAAGTGCATCTATCCATCATAAAAGTGCATCTATCCATGATAAAAGTGCATCTATCCATGATAAAAGTGCATCTAATCATCATAAAAGTGCATCTATCCATGATAAAAGTGCATCTATCCATCATAAAAGTGCATCTATCCATGATAAAAGTGCATCTATCCATCATAAAAGTGCATCTATCCATGATAAAAGTGCATCTATCCATCATAAAAGTGCATCTATCCATCATAAAAGTGCATCTGTCCATGATAAAAGTGCATCTATCCATCATAAAAGTGCATCTATCCATCATAAAAGTGCATCTATCCATGATAAAAGTGCATCTATCCATCATAAAAGTGCATCTATCCATAATAAAAGTGCATCTATCCATCATAAAAGTGCATCTATCCATCATAAAAGTGCATCTATCCATGATAAAAGTGCATCTAATCATCATAAAAGTGCATCTATCCATGATAAAAGTGCATCTATCCATCATAAAAGTGCATCTATCCATGATAAAAGTGCATCTATCCATCATAAAAGTGCATCTATCCATGATAAAAGTGCATCTATCCATCATAAAAGTGCATCTATCCATCATAAAAGTGCATCTGTCCATGATAAAAGTGCATCTATCCATCATAAAAGTGCATCTATCCATCATAAAAGTGCATCTATCCATGATAAAAGTGCATCTATCCATCATAAAAGTGCATCTATCCATAATAAAAGTGCATCTATCCATCATAAAAGTGCATCTATCCATCATAAAGTGATCCACACGGCGGGTTAATAAAGGCCTTCTGAAGTGAAGCGATACATTCGTTTAAAAATATATATCCATATTTAACACTTTATCGACCAAAATACCTAGCTTCCGGCAGACGGCCTACACCAGTCGCCTTACGCCAAAAGAGTAACACTTGACGATGTATGACGGATGTAGGAGTAGCGCAAGTTTAGACGCCTCTTGCGTTTGGGTTCAAGGGTTAGTCTGTCTCCGTAAACCGGTGTGTACGGCCGTCTGCCGGATATACACCCATCCACTGCCATTATAAAGCTTGGAAGAGCCAGGACATTTTTTAATATAACTCTGATTGTGTTCGTCTGAAAGAAGAAAGTCATATACACTAGGATGACTTACGGGAGAGTAAATCATGGACTAATTTTCAATTTGGGTGAACTATCCCTTTCACAGTGAGACTCACCGGTGTGTGTTTGTGTAGGTCATGACTCTAGTGTCTGGGTTTGGACCGCTCATCACGGCAGGAACGTTTTCAGCCACGCTCTCCTCAGCTCTTGCGTCTCTAGTGAGCGCGCCCAAAGTCTTCCAGGTCAGAGATCACACACACACTATTTAAAGTGCCTGTAATACTATCAAGTGTGTATTAAAGCTGTTTGCAAATGTAAAAGCTCTGCAAAGTTTCAAAGATCAATGCATATAAATGGAGTTTTTGTTTCCTAAAAGAAAGAAGTGATTCTTAGATGAAACGAGTCGTCATTAATTCAGTCTCACTTCCTGCTGAAACTATGCAGATGTGTGACTAATTTACATAATGCCCACCTGTGGTGTTGATTGGCTGAACAGTATCTCTTAGCCCCGCCCTCGTGTTGTTCGCGTCGAGAAGACGCTGTTTTCTGCTGACAAAGCAAATCCACTTTGATGCACTTCCAAAGGATGAGGAATCTTGAATCAGAATAACAGCAGCATCTCTTCTCTTCTCTGGTGACGAGGGCGGGGCTATAACCTGTCACTCACACGAGATCAGCCAATAGCAAACCACAACCCTCCAATCAATTCCGCACGGACACAATCAAGCCCCGCCCACATGTGTTCTTGTTCCACAAGTGTTCACTCAGACATATGACACAATAGAGGAGAAAAGAAGAGCACAACTTTTAGTTCATGCAAACTTTTAACCCAATATATGCCTGATCAGTTATAGACATTTATAGGACGATCTTACAATACTATATAAAACTCAGTAAACGGTAAAAGACTGGATGATGTCGTAAAGAAGCTCTTAAAAATCTCTCAGGCTACATGATCTACATGATCTACATGATCTACATGATCTACATGATCTACATGATCTACATGATCTACAAGTTTTGACGCTGCAATTACAAGTACCGGTACATTTTCTGTCATCTTTGCACAAATGTAATATGAAAGTTGTACCAAGTAACTTATTATGAAAGTAAACTGCACATGCCAGTATAAACAGACAAGCATATAGGTAAATATGCGTCATATGACTAAACACGTGTCATTGTTTTCAAATACTTTAGTTTTGACATTTGTTTTAGTTTTTTTTACATTTTACATTTCGTTGTTACATTAAATGTATCCACTTTGGAGAGACATAAAAGCCATCTTAGTGTGGACAGAAGGCCAAAATGTAGAGGAAAAAGATGCATTTTCAAATGTATCCAGATTAAAGTAGATGTAGCCGTAACGTCCCCCTGTAGTCAATCATTTTATCTTGTCACCCCCTTTTTTTTGAACATACATGAAAATGCACATTTCGAACTTAAATGGTTGTAATTCAAGAATGCTTTGGAATATAGACGTAAGATTGATCTTGTTTTAAAGAAGACATTTAGCAGATTTTTGTAGAAGTGAAATAAATTGAGAAAGTGAAACAGAAAAAAAGTTATAGAAGTTTGAGTTTATGAAAATGTACAATGTAAAAAATGTAATTATTCTTATTTTATATAAAACATATATTTTCAAAACCTGGGCGACTCTAAAACTGCAGAAGAATCAAAGCCAAAAATCTGAACAAGTTGTGTTTCAAATTTTAGGTTGATATCTCAAAAAATGAGCTTTCAGTAAGATTTTGTTTGGGCGCAGTACCGAACTTTTTCACTAGATGACAACCAGACTCCATTACTGCCCATATAAGAGCGCCTCCATTTCCATGTGTTTTGAGTGATATGAACCATTATTTCCACAATTTTCATACAATTTATGAAGTAGACATCCTATTCAGAAGTAATATGAGAAGTTTGGCAGATTTTGATATGAATTCAACCTCTAAGGAACACATAAAAAGAACACGCATGTGCGTTATAGCTTCCTGCAACAAATGGTGAATCTATCATTTTTTTCCCTTTATATTTAAAAAAAAAATCAGACCTTTTTTCTAAAATAATTGAATGGATGCTATCTTTTGAACTCTTGGCATGAAAACAAACTGAGGTTTCTACCCTTCTTTCATGATTTTTCATGTTCAACACTATTTCAAAATAAACGTCTAAACACGCCTTAAGAGTATGAAAATATTCTTGTTGCAAATTGATAAATTACGGCTCCTCTGTAATTTATTTTGAAAATGAATCACCAAATATGGAAACTAGAGATTGTAAGCTTTCAAATGATTTATAGTTTGTCAAGATTAGTTTAGGTTTAGTATAGGATATTACTGTTTTAAAAATGTAATGGATTTGGGCCCACCGGTGGGCCGGTGACACTTAAGGGGTTAAAACTAGAGCCGACCGATATATTAGCGCGCCGATATTAGGCATTTTCCTAACTATCGGTATCAGCATTTATAATGGCTGATAAATTAATATTTTAAAAAAAATGCTGGTGCGGTGATTCATGTAAGGGTGGCGCTGCCAATAAAGCACATAAATGCTGTCACAAAGAACTGGCAAAAGTAATGATTGTGAATACATCAAATATAGCAAGGAGACATTTTAATTTTTTATTAATAAACAAGTGTTTTCAGTCAGTGTCGCTGCAAAGTTGACAACGCTGACTCGCGATCTTCAGTGAACACGCCAGAGAGAAATGCACATTTCATACGGATTACAGCAGACAGAGAGCAATCTGTCTTTCGTTTTGAATTGTTCTGTTTAAAAGTAGACATTTTAATATAGATATATTTCTGCTGAGTTTTGGTTAATTTATGAGACGAGTTGCAGTTCACGCGCCGGCGCCTCCGTGACAAGATTACCTATTATCTATCCATATCAGTCGGGCTCTACTTAAAACTCATCTTAATCACCAAATTTACATATTTAAACGTTTTTTCCTTGAACAAAATTCTTCATGCCTTAAAATATCTTGAAGGTAACTCGACACCCTCGCCTCATTTAGTATGTGCGGTTCTCTGAATATGCAAATGAGCCCCGCCTCCACTCACTCCCTCAGCTCAGAGATCCACTGGTTGACGATCACACGTTGATCTGATTGGTTACAAGGTCGTTTGTGACGTCAGAAACACCAGCGATTTCAAACCGTGTTTTTGAGACTGTCTTTGGTTCACTGCAGTTTTAAGCAGAAAATACTCAGCAATGCTGTCGACTTATGAACTTACACATGGTGTGTCTTAAAGCGTATTAAACACACCACATAGACACATAAACAACATTAAACGCTGGATTTTCACACCAAAAATGATAACTATATTAGAGTCCACACCAGCTGACGATAACGTTCTGTTATTATAAGTGCACTGCAGTTTTGTCGTCTGGCGCTTTAAATACTCAAGCTCTTTAAAGCAAGATGGATTCTGATTGGCTATCAATGTTTTTTCAGTTATCAGCTGAAAAAAAATCATTGAAAGTGATTTTAACTATATTCGTTATCATTGCAGTGTGGACTCTGCTATTCTTTTACATTTAGAACGATATCTTTATCATTATAGTTATCGTCCTCAGTGTGAACGGGCCTTTATTCTACTTTTCACTTGCCTAATCTGGACATTAATAGTGAATCTGTCTCGACTCAGGCTCTGTGCAAAGACAACATCTACACGGCCCTCAAGTTCTTCGCCAAAGGTCACGGGAAAAACAACGAGCCAATCAGAGGATACCTCCTGACCTTCGTCATCGCTGTAGCGTTCATCCTCATCGGTGAGTATCAGTGGTTAAAGGATTTGATGTGGCAGGAGTGATCATGTGACAGGAGTGATCATGTGACGGTGGGTGTTTGTTTCTCAGCTGAGCTCAACACCATCGCTCCCGTCATCTCCAACTTCTTCCTGGCTTCATACGCCCTCATCAACTATTCCTGCTTCCACGCCTCATACGCCAAATCCCCAGGTCCTGTCACACACACACACACACACACGCTCTCTTCCACAACCCAGTGAGCCCTGCAAAAAATAATGTTTTCCAGTACAAATATCTAGAGATGCATTGATTATAAAAATGTTGTCCGATAACCGATAACTCTTTGTATTTGAAAGCCGATAACCGATGCTGATAAATCTAAATCCAAATTTTTATTGAATTTTTGAGAGCCTGATTACAAAAACAAAAGTCTCCCCATTAAAAGCCATGTCCCAAACACACGATTATAATGTTCTCATTATGATTTTATGAAGCCGATATGACAGACTCGTGTCGCACTGAACCATATTTTCCTTTGTTTAAGTGATTCAATCATAAGCATTTCAAATCCATCATGTTGAACAAGTGCGCAGCTGAAGCGTCTCAGCTGAAGGAAATAATCAATCATTTATCAGCTTTAATATATCGGCCACATTTACCTATCAAACCGATAACACTAACATAAAAAAATGAACATATATGGGCCGATACCGATATGGTGGCCGATAGGGATGGCCCGATACCATTTTTTTTTTCAAACCGATACGAGTACGAGTATTTACATTTGTGTACTTGCCGATACCGAGTACCGATAGTATACCGATATTTCTACCGCAAAAGTAATAGGCTCCCAGAGAAGAAGACGACTATTTTAGAACACAGGTTAGAAGACTGTTTTTATTTTCTTCTCTGCCAGTCTAAAAATAAATAAAAATTTGTAAAATAATAAATGTATTAACACACAAACCACTGTTAATTTAACATAAAAGCAAGCAGGCTACTGCGTGCATGGTCTGGCATGACTGAATGCTGCTCCGTTAAATCCTAAAAAGCTGACAGTTCCTCGCGATCTCACACAACTCTGTTATTATCAATGAAGCTGACTGCACAATGAATCTTTCATAATATCCACAATTTGTTTGTTATAATTAGAGGATTTGCCAGCATACAGAATTCAGCTCTGAACAAATAGTCCGTTTTGAGCGGTAAGGGGAGTCTATCTTAAATGCTTCTGATTCGCCATTGCGTTCCAGAAATCAACACATATGTCTGTGATTGGCTACATCGCTCAACGCTGTAACCATGTTATGAATAGAAACTCTGGCCTGTAAATCGTTTCTATTTTGTTGTAGTTGTTCTTGTTGCTTTTCTGCAAGAGATGAATAAAAATCTATTCGTTTTTATGTTTTATTTATAGATATTTCTAGTTTGCGGGAGTCCCGCGAATCGTTTTATTCTCCCGTAACCCGCACACACAGAGTGAGTGCATTACCGCCCGCGCCCGCGCTCGGCCATCAGATCTATGATGCGTCTTCAGATGTTTAATTAGATTGCTGGTGTTAAACGATGTACTTTCTTTCCCTCCTCTCGACACCTTAGCTGAACATAACTTACAGTCTGCCTTGCTGTTGTCATCATCCCTTATCTTGAAATGAGCCCAAACCGCCGACATTATACTTTCCTATGCCTCAGTTCACCTCGACAAAGCACTCGCGGCGGCCAGTTTCGTTTTGCAAAATGTAGCTACGTGGTATCGGTGCGTGGTATCGGGGAATTTTTATGAGTACGAGTACGAGTATATGAGGACAGTATCGGCCCGATCCCCGATGCCAGTATCGGTATCGGGCCATCCCTAGTGGCCGATATATCCTGCATCCCTACACTTATATAAACATTCTTAAATCAACATACACTAAACTAACAAAAGCCGCGTTTCCATTACCCTTCAAATTGCGCAAATTGAAAATACGCACAACGGAAACACGTCAATTTCGCAAAAACTCCAGTTTATCGCAAAAAAGTTACGCTCGCATGAGGAGGTTTTTCAGGCGATTCGAAAAAGGAATATTTCACAAAACTGCAATGGAAACAGGTTTTTGCGCATTTACAGTCACCTGACGTAGATGATGCGGTGTGTTTGGACCGAAAACGAGACAGAGTTCTTTATTAAATTCATAAAAGACAAAAGAATTACAGGAATACTGGATTCTAAACCTCAAAGAAACGCCATGATCAATTCATGAGGGAGAAACACAGAGACACTCCTCATATGAGCCGCTCACAGTATACGAGTCTTTCCCTGCTATTAATGCTGGATAACACACACACACACACACACACACGTCTCCTCCATTAATAATAATAATGTCTTGTGTGGCGGCTCTGACAGGTGAGACTCAAAAAATGAGAATATGGTGCAAAACTTCATTTATTTCAGTAATTCAACTTAAAAGCTGAAACTAATATATTATATAGACTCATTACATGCAAAGTGAGATATTTCAAGCCTTTATTTGTTGTAATTGTGATGATTATGGCTTACAGCTTATGAAAACCCCAAAGTCAAAATTAGAATATTGTGAAAAGGTTTTCATAAGCTGTAAGCCATAATCATCACAATTATAACAAATAAAGGCTTGAAATATCTCACTTTGCATGTAATAAGTCTATATAATATATTAGTTTCAGCTTTTAAGTTGAATTACTGAACCACTTTTGCACGATATTCTCATTTTTTGAGTTTCACCTTTATATAAACCTCCCAACGTCCGTCGCCACGATCTTTGGAATGATTATCATGAGAAGAAAAAATGACGTTTTAGTCGCATAACATCGGTGAATGGAAACGCCGTCATTTCGCAATAGTTTTTTATCGATATTTAGAAAACATCGCAAAAGTTTTGCGCAAATCTGTAATGGAAACGCGCCTAAAGTGTGTAGACTCAGTAAACTCGTCCTGTGTGTGAAACTCTGGTGTGTGTGCAGGCTGGAGGCCGGCGTATAAGTACTATAACATGTGGCTGTCTCTGTTCGGAGCCGTGCTGTGCTGTGCCGTGATGTTCGTGATTAACTGGTGGGCGGCGCTCGTCACATACGGCATCGAGTTCTTCCTCTATATTTACGTGACTGTGAAGAAGCCAGGTAAGAACGCAGACACACCTGAACATACAACAGTTTGGGATCGGTAAGTTTTTTAAAAGAAGTCTCTTCTGCTCACCAAGGCTGCGTTTATTTGATTAGAAATACAAAAAGTAATAACACGGTAATATTTTTAAATATTATGACAATTTAAAATCCCTGTTTTCTATGTGAATATACAGTAAAGTGTAATTTATTCCTGTGAATTTTCAGCATCATTACTCCAGTCTTCAGTGTCACATGATCCTTCAGAAATCACTCTAATATGAGGATCTGATGCTCAAGAAACATTTATGATTATTATCAGTGTTGAAAACAATTGTGTCTTTTTATTTTCATAATTCTTTGATGAATAGAAAGTTCATAAGAGCAGCATTTCTATGAAATAGAAGCTTTTGAAACATTATAAATGTCTTTACTGTCACTTTTGATCAATTTAATTAATCCTTGATGAATAAATGTATTGATTTATTTTATTTATTTCCCCCTTTATTTATTTCTAAATAAAATAAATTTTTTTACTGACCCCAAAATGTTGAATGTTACAAAAGCTTCTATTTCAGATAAATGCTGCTCTTATGAACTTTCTATTCATCAAAGAATCTTGAATATAAAATGTAAATAACTGTTTTCAACACTGATAATAATCATAACCGTTTCTTGATCATCAGATCCTCATATTAGAGTGATTTCTGAAGGATCATGTGACACTGAAGACTGGAGTAATGATGCTGAAAATTCAGCTTTGATCTCAGGAATAAATTACACTTTACTGTATATTCACATAGAGAACAGCTGATTTAAATTCTAATAATATTTTGTGATTTTTGCTGTATTTTTAATGAAAATAATGCAGATTTGATCAAAGACATAAATAACACTTTACTATATTCACATAGAAAACACATACACTCACCGGCCACTTTATTAGGTACCCCATGCTAGTAACGGGTTGGACCCCCTTTTGCCTTCAGAACTGCCTCAATTCTTCGTGGCAAGTGCTAAGTGTTAACGAGCAGTTGGACAGGTGTACCTAATAAAGTGGCCGGTGAGTGTAGATTTAAATTTTAATAATACGTTTTTTTCATCACATAAGCACAGCGTTGGTGAGCAGAAGATCCTTCTTTTAAAAACATAAAAACATAAGAAATCGTACCGATCCCACACTGTTGAAAGCCCCTCCTGCACAAGAGCGGTGTGACACACACATGAGCGGTGTGACACACACATGAGCGGTGTGACACACACATGAGCGGTGTCTGACGTCTCTGCGTCTCCAGAGGTGAACTGGGGCTCGTCCACTCAGGCCGTGACCTTCATGAACGCCGTGAACAGCGCTCTCACCTTATCCAGCGTGGACGACCACATCAAGAACTTCAGGTGCGCGCAGGCCCACACACACACACACACACACACGCATGCTAGACGCAGATCTGATCTCGGTTTCACTCCTCCTGTCCTGTGTCAGACCCAAGTGCCTCGTGATGACCGGATCGCCCAGGACCCGGCCGGCGCTGCTCGACGTGGCTCATTCACTCACGAAGAACTATGGGTTGTGTCTGACCTGTGAGGTGT
>NW_026607161.1:107500-110000 GCF_029890125.1 Rhinichthys klamathensis goyatoka | reverse complement strand
CGAGCGTCATCATAAGCGAGTGTGTGTCGAGCGTCATCATGAGCGAGTGTGTGTCGAGCGTCATCATGAACGAGTGTGTGTCGAGCGTCATCATGAGCGAGTGTGTGTCGAGCGTCATCATGAACGAGTGTGTGTCGAGCGTCATCATGAGCGAGTGTGTGTCGAGCGTCATCATGAACGAGTGTGTGTCGAGCGTCATCATGAGCGAGTGTGTGTCGAGCGTCATCATGAACGAGTGTGTGTCGAGCGTCATCATGAACGAGTGTGTCGAGCGTCATCATGAACGAGTGTGTGTCGAGCGTCATCATAAACGAGTGTGTGTCGAGCGTCATCATGAGCGAGTGTGTGTCGAGCGTCATCATGAACGAGTGTGTGTCGAGCGTCATCATGAGCGAGTGTGTGTCGAGCGTCATCATGAACGAGTGTGTGTCGAGCGTCATCATGAGCGAGTGTGTGTCGAGCGTCATCATGAACGAGTGTGTGTCGAGCGTCATCATGAACGAGTGTGTGTCGAGCGTCATCATGAACGAGTGTGTGTCGAGCGTCATCATAAACGAGTGTGTGTCGAGCGTCATCATGAGCGAGTGTGTGTCGAGCGTCATCATGAACGAGTGTGTGTCGAGCGTCATCATGAGCGAGTGTGTGTCGAGCGTCATCATGAACGAGTGTGTGTCGAGCGTCATCATGAACGAGTGTGTGTAGAGCGTCATCATAAACGAGTGTGTGTCGAGCGTCATCATGAACGAGTGTGTGTCGAGCGTCATCATAAACGAGTGTGTGTCGAGCGTCATCATAAACGAGTGTGTGTCGAGCGTCATCATGAACGAGTGTGTGTCGAGCGTCATCATAAACGAGTGTGTGTCGAGCGAGCGTCATCATAAACGAGTGTGTGTCGAGCGTCATCATAAACGAGTGTGTGTCGAGCGTCATCATGAACGAGTGTGTGTCGAGCGTCATCATAAACGAGTGTGTGTCGAGCGAGCGTCATCATGAACGAGTGTGTGTCGAGCGTCATCATGAGCGAGTGTGTGTCGAGCGTCATCATAAACGAGTGTGTGTCGAGCGTCATCATGAGCGAGTGTGTGTCGAGCGTCATCATGAACGAGTGTGTGTCGAGCGTCATCATGAGCGAGTGTGTGTCGAGCGTCATCATAAACGAGTGTGTGTCGAGCGTCATCATGAACGAGTGTGTGTCGAGCGTCATCATAAGCGAGTGTGTGTCGAGCGTCATCATGAACGAGTGTGTGTCAAGCGTCATCATAAGCGAGTGTGTGTCGAGCGTCATCATGAGCGAGTGTGTGTCGAGCGTCATCATAAGCGAGTGTGTGTCGAGCGTCATCATGAACGAGTGTGTGTCGAGCGTCATCATGAGCGAGTGTGTGTCGAGCGTCATCATGAACGAGTGTGTGTCGAGCGTCATCATGAGCGAGTGTGTGTCGAGCATCATCATGAACGAGTGTGTGTCGAGCGTCATCATGAACGAGTGTGTGTCGAGCGTCATCATGAACGAGTGTGTGTCGAGCGTCATCATGAACGAGTGTGTGTCGAGCGTCATCATAACGAGTGTGTGTCGAGCGTCATCATGAACGAGTGTGTGTCGAGCGTCATCATGAACGAGTGTGTGTCGAGCGTCATCATGAACGAGTGTGTGCCGAGCGTCATCATGAACGAGTGTGTGTCGAGCGTCATCATGAACGAGTCTGTGTCGAGCGTCATCATGAACGAGTGTGTGTCGAGCGTCATCATGAGCGAGTGTGTGTCGAGCGTCATCATGAGCGAGTGTGTGTCGAGCGTCATCATGAACGAGTGTGTGTCGAGCGTCATCATGAGCGAGTGTGTGTCGAGCGTCATCATGAACGAGTGTGTGTCGAGCGTCATCATGAGCGAGTGTGTGTCGAGCGTCATCATAAACGAGTGTGTGTCGAGCGTCATCATCAGCGAGTGTGTGTCGAGCGTCATCATGAACGAGTGTGTGTCGAGCGTCATCATAAGCGAGTGTGTGTCGAGCGTCATCATGAACGAGTGTGTGTCGAGCGTCATCATGAGCGAGTGTGTGTCGAGCGTCATCATAAACGAGTGTGTGTCGAGCGTCATCATGAACGAGTGTGTGTCGAGCGTCATCATAAACGAGTGTGTGTCGAGCGTCATCATGAACGAGTGTGTGTCGAGCGTCATCATAAACGAGTGTGTGTCGAGCGTCATCATGAGCGAGTGTGTGTCGAGCGTCATCATGAACGAGTGTGTGTCGAGCGTCATCATAAGCGAGTGTGTGTCGAGCGTCATCATAAACGAGTGTGTGTCGAGCGTCATCATAAGCGAGTGTGTGTCGAGCGTCATCATGAACGAGTGTGTGTAGAATTGATAATTCCAAAAATTATCAATTTTCTCGCTCTCTCTTGTTTCATACAAACGCAGCGGCGGCCATTTTGTGTGTATTGTTTTGTTCACTGTCGGATTATAAGATACAAACCTGTTTGTATCTTATAATCCGACAGTGAAC
>NW_026607161.1:100000-102500 GCF_029890125.1 Rhinichthys klamathensis goyatoka | reverse complement strand
GAGGCTTGATGTGCTCAAGCGCTGCAGACTCCGCTCTTTCTGCATTTACCATGATCTTTATCTTCACTGCCTCTTCCGAAACAGATCCAATCGTTCTGTCACGTGACATTTGGCAGGCGCTCGTATTCCAAACACATTTGGCAGGCGCTCGTATTCCAAACGACTCATTAAACCCTGATTTGTCTTTTGTGCTGATGTCTGAACTCACCAGCCTAATAAACCACAAGCAGCGTCCGCTAAAGTATTTTAACTAGTGCTGAGCAACGATTAATCACATCCGATATAAAGGTTTGTGTTTACATAATATTCGTGTGTGTATTGTGTGTAAAAATACACACACATGCATGTTTGTACTTAAGAAAAATCAGTTATTTATATATAATATAAATTATGTGTACATATATATATATTGAGAGAGTATATCCATGCAAATATTTCTTAAATATAAACATGCATACCAACAAGTGGCATTAATTTTAAAGATATACAGGACATGTTTGGAGCAAAAGTTAGGTTTCAATATTATTTTAAAATGAAAACAAAAGTTTTTGGACATCTCAACACCAGTTGGTTGAAATAATTGAAAGAGCGGCTCAGAAAAATATATGTATTTAAAAAAAAAAAAAAAAAAAAAGCTACTCGATTTGAATTTGATCCTTTGCAATGAAATTCTGATTTGTTATTTATAAATATTAATAGCATTCTGTAACTGTAACGCCACTATTGCTTTAAGCAGAATTGGAATTGGTTTCATATTTGATGAGGTTTGCATCATTGATATTTTCCTGTGAAGCTGCATTGAAACACTATAGAAATAAAGCTGATTTGCTCTTGTCTTCAGTGTCTCTGGACGTTCCTCGCACATCCGACCTGGCGAAGATGAACCAGCGCCTGGTGGAGGCCAGCAGCCAGTTCAAGAGGAGACAGGGCAAAGGCACGATCGACGTCTGGTGGCTGTTTGATGACGGAGGTGAGCAGAAGCCCCACGTGTTCCTCTGTCCTGCGAGGTTTACAGTGTGACGGTGTGTGTGTGTGTGTGTGTGCAGGTCTCACGCTGCTTCTGCCTCACATTCTGACCACTCGGAAGAAATGGAAAGACTGCAAACTCAGAATCTTCATCGCCGGGCAGCCCGAACGCATCGAACAGGACAAACACGAGTATGTCAGCTGGTGGTCGGCCGATATTTGGCATTTTTTAATTATCGCGTCGACTGATAAGTTCCTATGTTTGGCCGATGTGCCGACTTTTATTTTGAAATTGTGTGGGACTTTTATTTTGAAAGAGTTGAGAACGTCATACATTGTCTAGTTTTTTATTTTTATTTTCATTAGCGAATTAATTATTTCTAATTTAGTAAATACTAGTGGTTGACCGATATACCGCCGAGGCCGATATATCGGCCAATATTTTACATTTTTAAATATCGGCATTGGCCGATACGGTTTTCTGTTTGACATTGTCTGGGACTTTGAAAGCGTTGAGAACGCCATGCATTCTTTGTCTTCATTAGTTCAATGTCTGAAGTTTTTTATATTTTCATATTCAAATGAATTATTTCTAATTTATTAGATATTGGTGGTTGATCGATATACCGCCGAGGCCGATATATCGGCCGATAATTTACTTTTTTTTATATCGGCATCGGCTGATACATTTCTATGTTTGGCCGATGTGTCGACTTTTATTTTGAAATTGTGTGTGACTTTTATTTTGAATGCGTTGAGAACGCCATCCGAACTCCCATTCTTTGTCTTTATTAGTTTACTGTCTGAAGTCCAGTTTTATTTATATTTTCATTTTCAAATGAACTATTTATACTGTAATTTAGTAAATATTAGAGGTAGATAGATAATAAGGTTGATATTTGACATTTTTATGGGCATTGGCCGACACGTTTTTCAGTCTGGCCGATGTATCGACTTTTATTTTGAAATTGTGAGTGGACTTTTATTGTTAAAGCGTTGAGAACATCCATTCTTTGTGGTCATTAGTTCACTGTCAGAAGTCCATGTTTTTTTTTTCAAATTAATTATTTATACTGTAATTTAGTAAATATTATTGGTTGACCGAAATATCAGCCTTGACCGATATTTGACATTTTTATATATATGGGCATTGGCCGATAAGTTTCTCTGTTTGTTTCTAACAGTTTTTTTTTGTCCTGAAAATTTTTTATAATAGGATTACAGAATCAAGAACTTGCCATCTGAAATATAAGTTTGTTAATTTTTACAAATATTTTTTTTTCAAGTACAAATAATTTTTTTAATATAATTCCTTTTCAAATGATTTATTGTAGTATAAATGTAATTTCAGCAATTATGCATGTGTTTTAACTATCTTAAAATTAGATATTGGCATTGGCAAAATAAAATGTAAAAAATAGAAACACAAATAAAATATTAATATTTCAACAATTGTTATGCCTGCAATTTTACAATCTTTAAATTAAAAAGTGTGATATCATATACATATATCGGCTTTATATCGGCCATCTTG
>NW_026607161.1:62500-95000 GCF_029890125.1 Rhinichthys klamathensis goyatoka | reverse complement strand
TGGACTTCAACAGAGGACCCGCCTACAGGGAAGTTAACGCTTGTCAACGGAGAGAGGCCAGACTCTCTGTACGAATGAACTGTTCGAGAGTCTGGTGGGACCGGACTATGGTGCCGCCCCTCGAGCTGGGCGATGTTCATTACTCAATGCCAGACCCTTAATCTTTCAGATTTGGGTCTGGATTTCCAGGCTAACTAAGTATAGCAACTAGTTACTTTTTAAGGGAGTAACGCAATATTGTAATGAGTTTCTTTACAAATTCAGAGTAACTTTCCCCAGCACTGCTCATCAGTATCGTGTAGGGGTGGAACGGTACATGTATTCGTATCGAACCGAAACGGTACGGGTGACGGTTCGGTGCACGAATTTACACGGAGAATACACGGTATAAAAATAAATAAAACTCGCGTGCAAATTAATTAATGTAATGCGGAACTACTGTTAGATACGCGGGTTCTTTAGGGACACATAATCTGTACCATCGGCTTAGCTCTGAACGCGCGTTCACTTCAAACGTTGGCTTTATACGCGCGTCCTATTCACTTTGGACTAGCGTCGAACTAGACGCGAATTTGACGCTCTATTCGCGTTTGGTGTGACCGTGACCGCATAATGAACAGGCAGCGATGTCAAGATTGCAATGCTGGAGTGTGTGTGTGTGTGTGCGAGAGAGAGAGAGAAAGAGAGAGAGAGAGAGAGAGAGAGAGAGAGAGAGAGAGAGAGAGAGAGAGAGAGGCGCGCGGGCGCGATCGAACTGTGTGTGTGTGTGTGTGTGTGAGAGAGAGAGAGAGAGGCGCGCGGGCGTGATCGAACTGTGTGTGTGTGTGTGAGAGAGAGAGAGAGAGAGAGAGAGAGAGAGAGAGAGAGAGAGAGAGAGAGAGGCGCGCGGGCGCGATCGAACTGTGTGTGTGTGTGTGTGTGTGTGTGTGTGTGTGTGTGTGTGTGTGTGTGTGAGAGAGAGAGAGAGAGAGAGAGAGAGAGAGAGAGAGAGAGAGAGAGAGAGAGAGAGAGAGAGAGAGAGAGAGAGAGAGAGAGAGACGCGAGCGGATCGAACAGTGGAAACATAAAAAACATACCGTCATTTTGTTCATACAGATCATTCCTGCAAAGTGTTTACTTATATTTGTGTACACTCGCAATAAAACACAACATTGTGCTTTTGTCACACTGTAAACTATTGTCAAACTGTAACCTACAACTGTCACCCAAACAAAATCACACACACACACACACTGTTTTAAAAGCAAAACATATTTATCCAACTCCATTTCAAAACAGTCTGTGGGTCCCATCTTTTGGACATTCATCATTGCATTGGTTTCCATTTCTCGTCCTCGGAGCACTAATCTTACGCATTCTACATTGATTAAAAAAGAAAATCTAATGCTTTTTAATGGTAGTATTATTTTATACAGAAATCAATTATTTATATAATTCAGATGAGAATAATGTTACATTGTCAATTAATAATGTTAATTAAAATTAAGGAAAACAAATATATTGATCTGAAATATAGCAAAATAATTTTAAATGAATAGTACAATTACCAAACATATCGCAAGGTCTTTTTGTCTTTTTATTAATTTAATTAATAAACTAATTATATAAAACTATTGTCAGTGCACTACAAATAAACTGGTTCTATGCCTTTATTAATAAAAACTTAGTTTAAAAATACAATGCCTTCTGCATTTTTGTTTTGCTTTTCCCTCCATTGTACCGAAATCGTACCGAACCGTGATGTCTGAACCGAGGTATGAACCGAACCGTGACTTCTGTGTACCGTTCCACCCCTAGTATCGTGTGTGTGTGTGTCAGTACGCTGATCATGTGAGTAACACAGTGTGTGTGTGTGTGTGTGTGTGTGTTTCAGGAGCATGCCCATCGCTCGTAAAGGCTCAGTCTCAGATTACCTGTACATGGCCTGGCTGGACTCGCTCACGAAGAATCTCCCGCCGACTCTCCTGATCCGTGGAAACCACCAGAGTGTGTTGACCTACTACTCATGAACAACACACACACACTACCCAACTACTCATGCTATTTCTGCAATATGCATATTGTATGTGTATCATTTCTTTTGACATATTATTTAATTAGACATTTTTATATAAAATTCACATTAAAAATGCTAAATAAAAAGTATTTAGCATGTGATATAAACTGCACACTTCTGATTGAAACATTGTTGCATATTTAAAACACCTGCTCTATCCTGCCCCCTTCTGGACATGCGTGGATAAAATATCTGTCAACACTATAAAAGCACTTTAGTGTCAAATTATTCAGAATGATCAATGAAAGTATCATGTTTTTGTACATATGTTCACTGACGGCACATTCTTATATTATCTTGTTAATCCTATTTATATTTCTGTGGTACTGGGAAAGATTGTGTGAAATTGTTTCATGTTATATATTCAAATTCAATTACATAAATGTTTTCTCACAGTAAATAAAGTTTTGGAAAATCCATTTGAATGTCTCAATAGTAAAAGTGAGTTTCCCGCTTAAGTTACTGTACTGTTTGTGTGATATGCCTGATTAAATATTTTTTTATGACTTCATAGTTGATGAAAAGTCTAAATTGTGACTTGAAAAGTCGAAATTTTGACAAATTCACAAGTTCTATGTTTTAATCTCATAATTATGACTTCGTAATAATTATAATTGTGTATGTCATTCGACAAATTTCTACTTTTTATGTCATTATGAATTACCAAAGCATGTATTTGTGGTGGAAACGATAGGTTCCGCCTTAAGTTACTGTACTATTTGTGTGATATGCCTGATTAAATAATTTATTATGACTGCATGCATAGTCATAATTATGAGATGAAAAGTCGACGGTTTAATTTCATAATTATGATTTTGTATGTCATTCGACAAATTTCTACTTTTTATGTCATTATGAATTACCAAAGCATGTTTTTGTGGCGGAAACAGGGTTCCATAAAGTTCAGCTCAAGGGTTATTATCAGAAGAAATTAATTTCACCTGAGTATTAAGGCTGACAGGACGCCGTCGTGTCGAGTTTCTCTCTCCCTCAGAATGAACCGCTTCACATTCACAATTCCGCGTCACTCCGAATCAACTTAACCGCGTTCGAGACTCGCGATGGAAGGTGAGTTCAAACGACCGTTACAGCCTCAAGAGGTCCTCGCTGCAGCCTCCAAAAACTACACAGAAAGCACATGGGAAAAACTACAACTCCCAGAATGCAACACACACAAACACAAATGGCGGTTGAAGATGATGGTTCGGTGTGTTTCTGTCGCTGCTGTTCGCGGTTTATACGGGTTTGTGTTCAGAGGTCAGAAGCTTTATAGAAACTAAAGCGAAATATAGACCGTTAATATCTGACTGCAGCCTGCAGGTTAATATTGGACTTCATTTTAGCAGTGGCTAAATCACAGTTAACTCTCCCAATTTATTATTGAATAAAAATGTGATTCGAATGCTGAAATGTGATATACATTGACAAAGGGAGGGTATATATTTTGCCGTATAATTTAATACCGACAACTGATTTAAATAACTTGCTACATATTCTGGTGTGACGACGTTATGTCGCCTTACGTCATGCAGTACCCACCACTCAGAACGTTTCCCGCGGTGGGGTCGTTCAAATAATGCGCGCGAGATTCTGGCGCGCTCAGAGTCAGAATCACAGCACACACTCACTGTAGTTTTGTCCCGAGGATCGCTCTGCACGCGCTCGTCAGTAAAATGCCCTGCTCTGAAGTTACAGAAGCGGTTTCGCCGCAGAAAAGATGCAAGAGTGATGCAGTGAACGGACATGAAGAACAAAAGGTGCTCAAATTCGCCAAACTGACAGAAAACGCCACGACACCGAGCCGAGGATCGGACCGAGCCGCGGGATTCGACCTGTACAGGTGATTCTTACACTCACTGCTTTTCCTCTCTGCAGCTGTATTTAGAGGAATAATGTGGGTTAAAATCTTTCAAACTGCAGCAAGCACTTGGATTTCCAGTGGTTACATGCACGTGGTGATTATGTGTGTGTGTGTGTGTGTTTCAGTGCATATGACTACAGCATCGGGCCGATGGATAAAGCTCTGGTCAAGACTGATATCCAGATCGCGGTCCCACACGGATATTACGGGAGAGTAGGTGAGAGTCACGTGTCCGGCCACAATACACAGAATCCGTTCATTTCCACACACAAGAAAACTATCATGCTTTGGTAAATCTTAATAATGACACAAGTCATAATTATGACATGCTAAATCATAATAATGAGGGGGGAGTTCAAAATGTCATGAAATAAAAGTGAAACCTCCGACATGCTAAATCAAAATTATGATTGTGATCGAAATTGTGGTGTCTAGTCATAATTATTAGGGGAAAAGTTGAAATGATCACAATCTTGATTTAGTATCTCATTTTGACTTTTTCCTCATACATTAAGCCATAATTTTGATGAGTATGTGCTAAAAATGTATAATTACGCCATTAAAAACCAAAATGACAAACTCAATTTTAATCTCATAATTATAATTTAGTATGTCATTTGCGTTTTTGCAAATTGACTATTTTAATTTAAACTTTTTCCTCAATAATGACATGCCCAACATTTTCTCTCATAATTTCTAATAATTCATAAGTATGACAATTGTGAGAGTAAAGTCAAAATTGTGGTGTATAGTCATAATTATGAGTGAAAAAGTTAAAATGATGAGAATTGGATTTCCAACATCTCATTTCGACTTTTTCCTCATAATTATACATTAATTCCTCATAATACAGAAAATATACACTTTTCCTCATAACAATGACATGCCAAACTTTTTATCTCATAATTTCTAATAAATCATAATCATGAGATTAAAAAGTCAAAGTTGATTTGTCATAATCATGAGATTAAAAACATTAAAATTAAACTTTTTATCATAATTTTGACCTTATAATTTGACAACTTGTGCTTTTTCTTTTTTACAAAACCATCCAATCAGACACAAGCCCCGCCCACATTTGCCCGTGTTCATGAGTGTTTTGCCTAACGCTGTGTGTTGTGTTGCAGCTCCTCGCTCGGGTCTCGCGGTGAAGCACTTCATCGATGTGGGCGGTACGTCTCTCGCTCGCGACCCTCACTGATGACCTCAGAATGATTGTCATGAATGACCTGACGTGTGTGTCGTGTTTCTACAGCGGGTGTGGTGGACGAGGACTACAGGGGGAATCTGGGAGTCGTGCTGTTCAACTTCAGCAAAGAGCCGTTCGAAGGTGAGCGGAACGTGGCAGGAATGGTGTAAAGCTCCCCTATAGCTGTTGTTACCTGACATGTTTCCTCCTGCAGTGAAGAAAGGAGAGCGCATCGCTCAGCTGATCTGCGAGAGGATCTGTTACCCGGAGCTGCAGGAGTTACAGGTGAACCTCGTCAGCCGTGTGTGATCAGCCGTGTGTGATCAGCCGTTTCATCCTGTTTTCCTCGTTTCAGACGCTGGATGAGACTGTGAGAGGAGCAAGCGGCTTCGGCTCCACCGGCACCAACTGAAACCCTCAACTGTAGAAATGCTGCTTTAAATGTTTTTCACAGTTCATCGTAACACTTTACAATAAGGCCTCGTTTGTTAACAATGAGCGAGTATTTGTTAGTTCACAGTGCATTAACTAATACAACTAATACAATTTTGATTTGAATGAAGTACTAGTAAATGTTGATTATCATTAATATTAATAAATGCTGTAGAAGGATTGATCAGGTTAATGAAACCTTATTGTAAAGTGTTACCAATTGATTATTTCACTGATTGATGTAAAATGACAATACAAATAGTTTGTACATGATTCTGAAAGTGTTATTAAATGACATTTTATGATGATATTTCTTAGTGTTGACTGTTCACTTTTTGCCCTCAGTTACCCAGAAATTTTTCTACATTACTGTAATATTCATTAAAGTGAATTAATTAGCTGTTAAAGGATCCACTGGAACATCTGTGAATGTTTTACTGGCGTCACCATTGTGTGTTTCTACAGGAGTGGCTTTATTTTTCATTGATTTAGTTTGTTACACTTGTTTATTATTATTTTTGGTTACATTTGCAATAAGGCTTCATTTGTTAAACTTAATGAACAATACATTATTAGTTTATAGCACTGTATCCTTACACTAACATTGGGTAATAATGGCTCATTGCTAGTTAATGGATTGACTAATGACTTGTAAAGTGTTACTGATATTTTAATATCTACTATTTACATTGCTATTTTTATTTTGTATAGTATCTTAAACACACGGCAGGCTTTAAACCCTTATAGTGATAGTGAATGTCTACTGGGCAGTTTATAAAAAACATCAAATATTGTGTGTTTTTGTTGAGATCAGATAAACTGCTCATGCTAAAAATTGTAATCTTGTAGTTATAATACTGTACACCATTGCTGAATGAACATTAATACCCCAAATACATTAATTAACCCTATAAAACCTATTTCATACACAGATTTCTAATCTAAATGATCAAAACTTTAACTAATAGTTTAAATGTTTTATCCAGTAAAAGTCTTTCAGTGTAATCTTATCAATCTAAAACATAACTTTGGTATTGTTGGTAATATTTCAACTGGACTGAAGCAGGTTTACTTGATTATTCAGACATTCATTAGAAAAATATCAAATATGATCATCAGGCTTTTGAGGAAGGTTTAATTGTTCATCTGTCAATCATTGTATTGCATTATATGTTTTAAAACTAAGCACTTAAATATCTTACTAAGACATATTATTTGTTGATATTGATATGCAAGTATCTGCTATCCTGTTATAAAATCTCATTGATTTACATTACAAGCATCATAATTTCATCACTTTTTGTCCATAAACAGGTGAAACTCAAAAAATGAGAATATGGTGCAAAACTTTATTTCAGTAATTCAACTTAAAAGCTGAAACTAATATATTATATAGACTCATTACATGCAAAGTGAGATATTTCAAGCCTTTATTTGTTATTTTGATGATTATGGCTTATGAAAACCCCAAATTCAAAATTAGAATATTGTAAAAAGGTTTTCAAGCCATAATCATCAAAATTATAACAAATAAAGGCTTGAAATATCTCACTTTGCATGTAATGAGTTTATATAATATATTAGTTTAAGTTGGATTACTGAAATAAAGTTTTGCGCGATATTCTAATTTTTCGAGTCACCTGTATCAGCTTCTGCACCAAATTGCATATTTTTACTCAGTTTGAGCTGAATTTTTCCTTCATATTCTCACTATATGAGCCATATAAAAGCCTGATGCATCAAATATGATACTCAAACACATATGCAAACTTCTATAGTCTAAAAAATGTTTCATATGTCAGGCTTTACTGGGTTAATGACTGCCACAGTATTACCAATACAACTGGTTTACAATCCAATCGTCATGTGACTCTCGAATGAATGATTCTGCTGTTCGGAAATCAAGGCAAGCGGTCGAGTCGACCCAAACAACCAAAAATATGTTTTTATTGTGAATGTACAACTAAACCCCTCACGAGTGTGAAGACAGAACAGAACGGCGTGGTTCTCCAGGCCGAGGCCCGACGGCGTGTGTGTGGAAGTGTGTGTGGCCGCGAGACCTCAGTGCATCGAGTCACAGAAACACAGTTTACAAGTAGTTGGTCATTATAAGAAGCACCATTACAAACCCCTCCGTTCCAGGGGTCCTCTAGTTTACATCGCGAGTAACAAAGTGACACGGTTACAGTATAGACACACTTAAATTACATGTGGTATAGTTGCAGGAGAACAGAAGCGTCGGTCAGCCGCTTGTAGACGATTATTACAGTGCATGAATCGATGCGCTCACGTGATGCACTGCCAAACATGGCGTTCTTCCTCAGGGTTTCTGTCTCGCTTTCCAGCTCAAATATCGAAACGTTCTTAAATCAAGATGCATTTACTGGAGAAGCGACATGACTGAAGATATTAGGTCTTGCTTACTGAAAAATGTTTAAAAATTAAGCGCGTTTGTGCTAAAAACAAAGAAAAATAGTGAAAATCCAGCGTTTAATGTTGTTTATGTGTCTATGTGGTGTTATTAATACGCTTTAAGACACACCATGTGTAAGTTCATAAGTCGACAGCATTGCTGAGTATTTCCTCCTTAAAACTGCAGTGAACCAAAGACAGTCTCAAAAACACGGTTTGAAATCGCTGGTGTTTCTGACGTCACAAACGACCTTGTAACCAATCAGATCAACGTGTTATCGTCAACCAGTGGATCTCTGAGCTGAGGGAGTGAGTGGAGGCGGGGCTCATTTGCATATTCATAGAACCGCGCATACTAAATGAGGCGAGGGTGTCGAGTTACATTCAAGATATTTTAAGGCGTGAAGAATTTTTTTTCCAAGGAAATATTTTAAATACGTAATTTTGGTGATTAAGATGAGTTATAAGGGATAAAATGATTGACTACAGGGGGACTTAAAGTCATTTTGCTTCTCAAGTAAATGTACTGTTATTTAAAGAGGAACTATATGCCCTTTTACAGTCTTGATGATGTTTTCAGGCTCTACTAGAACAGGTTTTCCTGCTTGAATGTTGATTATTTTCCTCATATTCTCCATTGTTGCGGCTCCTCTCAACCAGGCCCCGCCCCTTTATTCTGCGTATGAATTATTATAAT
This sequence comes from Rhinichthys klamathensis goyatoka, assembly GCF_029890125.1. Classification (NCBI taxonomy): domain Eukaryota; kingdom Metazoa; phylum Chordata; class Actinopteri; order Cypriniformes; family Leuciscidae; genus Rhinichthys; species Rhinichthys klamathensis. The sequence continues at coordinate 86,353 of NW_026607161.1, read as the reverse complement.
GAGGAATATTGTGACGTGTTCGTTCCCGGAAGCTAACTCGAGACTACAATGGAGCCGTTTCAGGGGTTCAGAAACACTGACACTGATATAGAGGAGAACTGGAGCTTCTTCAACATCACACACTGCAGAAACAATAGGACCTCTTTACGTTTCTTTTTCTGATTTCCATTGGCAGTTTTTGTTGTTTTAAGCAACCATTTCAGAAACCAAGACTATCTCAAGTCATTTTGCTTTTCAAGTCTCTTGATTTAAGAATGTTTAGATATCTGTACTAGAAAACAAGCCAAAAACACTGTTAAAGGGATAGTTCACACAAAAATGAGAATTAGCCCATGATTTACTCTCCCTCAAGTCATCCTAGTGTATATGACATTCTTCTTTCAGACGAACACAATCAGAGTTATATTAAGAAATGTCATGGCCGTCTGCCGGAAGCTAGTTATTTTAGTCAAAAAGTTTTAAATATGGACATTTTTCTTACATGAATGCATCACTTCAGAAGGCCTTTATTAACCCGCCAGAGCTGTGTGGATCACTTTATGATGGATAGAGGCACTTTTATGATGGATAGAGGCACTTTTATGATGGATAGAGGCACTTTTATGATGGATAGATGCACTTTTATGATGGATAGATGCACTTTTATCATGGATAGATGCCCTTTTATGATGGATAGATGCACTTTTATCATGGATAGATGCACTTTTATCATGGATAGATGCACTTTTATCATGGATAGATGCACTTTTATGATGGATAGATGCACTTTTATCATGGATAGATGCACTTTTATGATGGATAGAGGCACTTTTATCATGGATAGATGCACTTTTATCATGGATAGAGGCACTTTTATCATGGATAGATGCACTTTTATCATGGATAGATGCACTTTTATTATGGATAGATGCACTTTTATGATGGACAGATGCACTTTTATGATGGATAGATGCACTTTTATGATGGATAGATGCACTTTTATCATGGATAGATGCACTTTTATGATGGACAGATGCACTTTTATGATGGACAGATGCACTTTTATCATGGATAGATGCACTTTTATCATGGATAGATGCACTTTTATGATGGACAGATGCACTTTTATGATGGATAGATGCACTTTTATCATGGATAGAGGCACTTTTATCATGGATAGATGCACTTTTATGATGGATAGATGCACTTTTATCATGGATAGAGGCACTTTTATCATGGATAGATGCACTTTTATGATGGACAGATGCACTTTTATGATGGATAGATGCACTTTTATCATGGATAGAGGCACTTTTATGATGGACAGATGCACTTTTATGATGGATAGAGGCACTTTTATGATGGACAGATGCACTTTTATGATGGATAGATGCACTTTTATCAAGGATAGAGGCACTTTTATCATGGATAGAGGCACTTTTATGATGGACAGATGCACTTTTATCATGGATAGATGCACTTTTATCATGGATAGATGCACTTTTATGATGGACAGATGCACTTTTTTGATGAATAGATGCACTTTTATGATGGATAGATGCACTTTTATGATGGATAGATGCACTTTTATGATGGATAGATGCACTTTTATGATGGATAGAGGCACTTTTATCATGGATAGATGCACTTTTATGATGGACAGATGCACTTTTATGATGGATAGATGCACTTTTATCATGAATAGATGCACTTCTATGAACTTAAAAAAATATACAGCCGATCACTGCCATTATAAAGTTGGGAAGAGCCAGGACATTTTTTAATATAACTCTGATTGTGTTCGTCTGAAAGAAGAATGTCATATACACTAGGATGGGTTAAGGGAGAGTAAATCATGGGCTAATTTTCATTTTTGGGTGAACTATCTCTGAGAGTGTTTTGTGCAGTGCAGCAGCAGTAAGATGCGATAGATTGAGCAGCGAGAAAGAGAGAGAGAGCGAGCGAGGCTCTTCGGCACGCGTGCGGCTCGCGTCCGTTCCTCCACAGCGTCTATATTGGGATGCGAGCGTATGATGGAGAATAGCGCTGCACGATTAATCGGAATTTCCATGTAATCACACTTAAACCGATTATTTTGTGTGTGCAGCGTGTCAGTGAAGCACGGCTCAGTAAACGCTGCTCACTCTGAAAACACTGAGTTTGAGTCACTTATAACGTGCATTTGAAAAAGCAACACGCGTCAAACATCTTTCCAAACATAAGAAGCATTTATGAACCTCTTGTCCAACAAAAGACAACATTATAACATGCTTTTACTCCAAACTCACTTCATCAGGACAGTTGAGCTGGTCCTTCTGTGAGATGATGCGCTTCTCACACAGAATACGGCAGTCGTGTGTTTATTAGTCGTGTTTAATCAGAGCGTTTCAATCTACAGCGATAGTGTGATGCCGATAGGGATTTCCTGGAATGACGTGTTATTGTACTTCTGCGGGGCATATTTGGCATGTGTGTGTGTGTGTGTGAGACGCCCTCTGGTGTTCAGATGGAGCAGCGTTTACTACCGATCAGTCGTGCATAAAATAATCGCAGCCTTTGCCAAATCGCGTGCGGTTTCATTGCGATTAATCGCGCAGCGCTAGTGGAGAGGAAGGTGCTGGTCTTTGGCCGTAGCTGTGGGCGGCAGTCTGTGCGTTTGCTGGATCAGTGCAGGACGATCTGAACTCGCATGAGCAGAGCGTGTCCCAGCTGCGCGCTGAGGTAGTCCGAGTCCCCCGGCTCGAGTCCGCCGGCCCGGCCCACGCTGCGGATCTGCAGAGAATACACACCCGGCTGGAGAGGCTTCTTCTTGGATATGTGCAGGTAGCTGACGCCGTGCTTCTGGTTCATCAGGAACAGGCCGTCGTCGTTGCCGTACTCGATGGCGTAGCGCACGTGATCGCTGAGCGTCGACAGCGCCGGGACGAACTCGATGATGTGGTCTTTGCTCTTCAGCGTGCTCATGTTCAGATGGAGATGGAGTGTGTCGTCCACGTCCACACTAGCTGAGTCCAAATCGTTCTGGAGAAACACACACACACGATGTGTTAGAGGAATGGTGGATCCTTTAAACCACATGCACATATTCAGACATGAGATAAATTAACAGAAACTGGCAGGGCCGGCTCTAGCCCTTTGGTTGCCCTAGGCGAGATTGAGTTTTGCGCCCCCTCCCCTCCCCTCCCCCCAGTTGCATTGTACAAATACATTTGATCTGACCATGTAACTTGAAGTAGATAAATTAAAATTTCTACCACCATTATTACTAATCTAATGGGCTGCTACAAGGCTAAGGGGGTTTAAGAAAATTTTGTGCATTTTAATTTTCTCTCTGTTAAATTTGCACACTGAATATGGGTTGGAGCTTTTAATTTTGAACTCTCAAAGTGCACCAGATTGATGGATTTAACACCTGTCCTTTGGACTTCTCTGCCTCTTGAACTTAGGGAAGCCCAGTCTTATGCCATTTTTAAAGGTCAACTTAAGACATACTTTTTTAAACTTGCATTCACTTGTTGATGTGTTTTTTTTTAACAATTGCCCATTGTTTAGGCCTATACAGCGCTTTGAGAAGCTGCTTTTAAAGGCGCTTTATAAAATAAAGGTTATTATTATTATTTTGTTAGTGTCTGTCTACATTACACTACTGCATAATAATAGTTATAATATTAATCCCATGACAGTAATAGGCTATTCCTTTTCTAGGCTATTCCTAAGATATATTCCTTTATTTTTATTATTGCATTTGTTTTACAATATATGGCTATTACTAATAGCAATATATTGTAAAACAAATGCAATAATAAAAATAAAGGAAACTTTCATAGCCTAATAAGTTTTGTACACATTTCTATACTTGAAAGCTATTATAACCCAGCGCCACGCCGCCACCAATTAAACAAAACAAAACGAATGTACGAGTTTTATGGGCCGTTCAGACAAAAAATAAATAAATAAATAAAAGTATTCGAGACGTATCGGCCCAAAAAGCACGTCGGCCCACCGGGAATCTCCTGGTAGTCCCGATGGCCAGTACATGCCTTTGCACAATACTTAGTACATTTATTTCGTTTGACGCCTTAATGGCTGAGATGAGAAGACTTACCTCTATACTGGGCTTTCTTATTATCTTGTTCCTTTCTACTTTTCTTCCCTGTGCACCAGAGGGTTTTGACCGCTTCATTTTCGATCAACGCGCCAGCATTGCCTTGCCTAACGTAACGCAACTCCCCCCTCCCCCCATTAGGAAATGATTGACAATAATCATCAATTCAATCTAATAATTGTCATTCTAATTCTATGATTAATGGGAAGTAGACAAAGGGCGACACTAGAGGGCGCCTGCGCCCCTAACACATTTGCCGATCGCCTAGGCCGCCTATAGCAATCGCCGGCCCTGGAAACGCTAGTTACGCATGTAACTGTGGTTCTGTGAATTCTGGATGACCGCCAGAGGCAGTGTAAACACTATGGATTATCGCAGCGCCAGCTAGATAGGTCGAGAGAATATACCAACAAAGTCACGTGGCGTGACGTATGCTGAGCCCTGGAGGGTAAAGCTACAGTAGCTCAGCACTCTACCTCGGTACGCCTTTCTCGCGCATTCTGAGTGACAGAGAACTCTGGCGGTCATCCAGAATTCACAGAACCACAGTTACATGCGTAACTAGCGTTCTGTTTCATTCTTACTGACCGCCAGAGGCAGTGTAAACACTATGGATGACACATACCAACATAGTCATGAGGAATGCCACCCACCTGATAAAATTAAGGCTGCTCCAGAAGAACCGCAGAACTAACGGCATGATGAGCAGCAATGTTGACCTTATAAAACCGGGCAAACGTGCATGGAGAAGCCCAGGTAGCAGCAGTGCAGATATCCACCAGGGAAACTCCTCTAAAAACAGCCCATGAAGATGAAATGGCCCTAGTGGAATGGCAGGTTAGTCTCCAGGGCAGTGGTCTCCCTGCCGCCTTGTAAGCCAGCGTAATGGTCTCCACTATCCAGTTCGACAACCTCTGTTTCGACAATGGAGCACCTTTCTTCACACCACCATGGCAGACAAATAACTGGTCTGACCGTCTAAATTGAACAGTAGAGTTCAAATAACACTTCAAGGCCCGAACAGGACACAAGAGTTGGGCACTTGAATCGGACCCTGAAGAAGTCTGAAAGGAGGCCAGTTCAATATGCTGATTTATGAACTGAGGAAGAAGGACCTTCGGAAGAAAAGAAGGATTGGGTCGTAGAACCACCCCGGAGCCATCCGGTAACCAACGCAAGCACAGTTCACTAACAGACAACGCGTACAACTCACTGACTCGTTTCGCCGTAGCAATAGCTAACAAAAAAGAAGTCTTCAAGGACAACCATTTAATGTCAACATTTTGCAAGGGCTCAAACTGGGGTGAGCACAGGAATGCAAGTACGAGTGACAAATCCCACACAGGAAAATGAGGATTCCGAGCAGGGTTCAGACGGCGTGCGCCCTTCAGAAAACTGCAGACAAGACGGTGAGAGCCAAGAGAAGAGCCACCAACTGGAACATGATATGCAGAAATTGCAGCAACGTACACTTTCAACGTGGAAGCTGCTTTTCCTTCCTCCAGTAAACGTTGAAGAAAACTTAAGACACGCGGAATGTCGCATGTTGCAGGATCGAGCCCCCGTTCCTCACACCATGCAGAAAAAAGCTTCCAACGTGAAGCATAAATCTGTCGTGTGGAAGAAGCCCTAGCATTAGAGATGGTGTGAATAACAGCAGGGTCACAATGCTCTAGGGAAGGATTTAACCCAATGGCCAGACCCAAAGCTGCAGACGAGCTGGGTCCGGGTGCCAGACACTGGCCTCCAACTGGGAGAGGAGGTCCTTCCTGGGGGGAAGCTTCCATGGATTGCCTGTCAGAAGTCTCAGCAACAAAGGAAACCACGGTGTGGCTGGCCATCGTGGTGCCACGAGTAACACTCTGTGCTTGCACAGGGAGATCCTGTGCAACGTCTCCCATAACAGAGGGGTAGGTGGAAACGCATAAAGCAGGCAGTTCGGCCATTCGTGAGACAGCGCATCCTGGCCCAGGGGGCTCGACACTTCTGTCCTTGCGAACCATAAGCGACAGTGGGTGGTCATCTCTGAAGCAAAAAGATCCACCTCTGCTCTTCCAAATCGTAGCCAGATCTCCTGCACTACATCTGGATGAAGCCTCCATTCTCCTGGATGTACTTGATCCCTGGAAAGAGCATCTGCTGTCTGGTTGCACACTCCTGGAATATGAGCTGCCCTCAGTGAAGCGAGTCGTGGCTGCCACCATTTCAGGATCTCGTGAGTCAACCATAGAGACCTGCGGGGTCTCGTGCCGCCCTGGTGGTTCAGATGGAACACTGTTGAGGTATTGTCTGACCGAACAAGTACATGGCGGCCTGCCAGAACCGGCATGAAGTACTTTAGAGCCAAGAACACTGCCCTGAGTTCTAGCAGGTTGATATGTTCCGCGGCCTGGATCGGAGTCCAGCGCCCGGAAATACCCCTCCGATTCCACGTTGCCCCCCATCCTGTGAGGGAAGCATCTGTCGTGACCAACTCCCGACGAGAAGGAACAACACCCAGGGGAACTCCTGCCTTCAGAAACTCTAACTGTCTCCACCGCCTCAACGCACATATGCAACGGTGAGAAATTATAACCAGTTGATGACGATGTCTGGTGGGATCTAGCCGCAAACTGTTGTTCCATAACTGGAGTGGTCTAAGATGGAGTAAACCCAGGGGGATCACAACTGTAGCCGCTGTTAACATCCCTATCAGTCGTAGGACCATCTCGTACTGCAAAGACACACCCGGACGAAAGCGAGCCAAAAGTTGTAGAATGTTTGTCACACGTTCCTGAGACAGGGAGGCAGACATTAGGCAGGAATTCAGGGTCATTCCTATGAACGTAGTGGTCTGTGATGGAATCAAACGGCTCTTTTTCTTGTTCACAGAAAACCCCAGCTTCTGCACATGTCTCAAGAGCAGTCTGGAGTCTTGTAATGCCTGCTGCTCTGTGGGGGCACAGAGAAGCCAGTCGTCCAAATAAGGAAGAATACGCATACCTCTCATCCAAAGAGGAGACAGAGCTGCGCTCACACACCTTGTGAAGACGCGAGGAGCAAGGGAAAGGCCGAAGGGTAGCACTTTGAACTGGTATGCTTGATTCAGGAAACTGAAACGTAGAAACTTTCTGTGATGTACAGCAATTGGGACGTGAAAGTATGCATCTTTCAGATCGACACTTACAAACCAATCGTCTGCTGTCACAGACCGGAGAACACTAGCACTTAAGTATTGCTGTTCACTTAAGCACTTAAGTATTGCTGTTCATAACAGCTAGTTTCGATTTGGGCCATTGTCGGGATATTTGCTTTCGCTGTGCTAATTGCAAGGGCTGTTAAAGCAGATATAAATTAGAAGTAAATTCAGGTGAAAACCAGGACAAGCAGTCACTCGGCGAGAACGTCAAGAGCGCGTAAGTTGTTTTTTCTTAATATCCAGTTCTCCTGTTTCTCTGTTTACCATTTGTCAAGTAAGTAGGGCTATTTTCTACCAGCTCTCACACACATTATCAACTCATCCCTCCACACTGGCATTTTCCCTACAGCATTTAAGCAGGCTCGGGTAACCCCTCTGCTTAAAAAATCAACATTAAACACATCACTTCTAGAGAACTACAGACCTGTCTCTCTCCTACCATTCATTGCGAAAACACTTGAACGAGTTACTTTTAACCAAGTATCATCCTTCCTGTCTCTGAACAACCAGCTGGATGTCAACCAATCTGGCTTCAAGAAAGGACATTCAACTGAGACTGCATTGCTGTCAGTCACGGAAGCCCTGCGGGTCGCAAAAGCTGCTTCCAAATCATCAGTTCTCATTCTACTGGACCTGTCTGCTGCCTTCGACACTGTGAATCATCAGATCCTCTTGTTTGCCCTCTCATCACTGGGCATCACTGGAACCTCCCTCAACTGGTTTAAGTCCTACCTCACAGGTAGGTCCTTCAAGGTCACATGGAGAGGGTGAGGTATCCAAAGCATATCAACTGACCACAGGCGTTCCTCAGGGTTCAGTTCTCGGACCGCTCCTCTTCTCCATTTACACCACATCACTGGGACCTATCATACAGGCACATGGTTTCTCTTACCATTGCTATGCTGATGACACCCAGCTCTACCTCTCATTTCAACCAGATGACCCCACAGTAGCTGTACGGATCTCAAGCTGTCTGGCGAACATCTCGGCATGGATGAAGGAACATCACCTGCAGCTCAACCTGGCAAAGACTGAGCTTCTCGTCCTCCCTGCCAATCCGTCTCTACAGCACGACCTCACTATCCAGCTAGAGTCATCCTCAATCACCCCATCAAGGTCGGTCAGAAATCTTGGAGTAATCTTTGATGATCAGCTGACCTTCACAGACCACATTACAAAGACAGCTCGATCATGCAGGTTTGCTATGCACAACATCAGGAAGATCAGGCCTTTCCTAACTGAGCATGCAACACAACTTCTCGTCCAGGCCCTGGTCATTTCTAGGCTTGATTACTGCAATGCTCTTCTGGCTGGACTTCCATCATGTGCAACTAAACCTCTACAAATGATCCAGAATGCTGCAGCTCGTCTGGTCTTCAACGAGCCCAAAAGGGCCCACGTCACTCCTCTGTTCATCTCTCTGCACTGGCTACCACTCGCTGCTCGCATCAAGTTCAAGGCTTTGACGCTTGCTTACAGATTGACCACAGGTTCAGCTCCCTCCTACTTCCACTCACTACTACAAGTCTACATCCCTACCAGAAGCCTACGATCGGTCTATGAGCGACGGCTCGTGGTACCATCACAGCGGGGCACAAAATCACTCTCCAGAACATTCTCATTCACGGTTCCATGCTGGTGGAATGATCTCCCCACCCTCATCCGGAATGCAGAATCCCTGACAACATTCAAAAGACAACTGAAAACTCATCTCTTCCGGGAGCACTTAACATAAAAAAAAAAAAAAAAAAAAAAAAAAAATCCTTTCCTCTAAATCCTCGCTTGCCTGGCTTATGCTACTCCGAGCTATGTCTGAACTTTGTATTTTGAGCACTTCTTGCGTTGCTTTTGCCTCTTCACGATGACTCGCTTGGTTTAGTCCTCAGTTGTAAGTCGCTTTGGATAAAAGCGTCTGCTAAATGACTAAATGTAAATGTAAATGTAACATCGGCTGTGCGCAGCATTCGAAAGGGAAGGACCTTCAGGAACAAATTCAGAAGCCTTAAATCGAGAATTGGGCGGAAACCACCATCCTTCTTTGGAACAAGAAAATAAGTTGAATAGAATCCGTCTCTCTGAACGAGGGGATGAACTTTTTCTATGGCTCCCTTCTCTAACAGTGAACAGATTTTCAGAGAGAGAGCCACTGCGCGAACCGCGTCTCTGACAATCGTAGGAACAATTCTTGAAAATCTGGGAGGCCGGCGCCGAAACTGTAGAGTATATCCCCTGCTCAGAGTCGCCAACACCCAGGGGTCTGCTGTGTTGGATCTCCAGTACTCCAGTTGCTCTACAGAAAAACGATCGACCGCCGACCTGACTGTCTCAGGCTTTACGTGTCCGATTTTTAGTGGTCGCGGGGGGACGCTGACGGGGCCCTCCCGGAAACTGTCGATGAGGTGGGCGAAAAACTCTCGCATCTTCAGGAACACGAGGTCTTTGAGGGGGCTGTGACTGAGGTGTAGCGTGCCGGCGGAAACGCTGCTCCGATGCGGCATAGTGATGTCGGGTCTGAACCGCTGGCATCCTAAAGGTAGGGTTGCGCTCCACCTGTGTCAGCTGACGAGTGGCTTCAGACAGCTTTACCCGCTTTTCCAACAGTTCCGGAACATTTGGACCAAAGATATGCCCGGGAACAAAAGGAAGATCTCTCAAGGTTTTCTTACAGTCCTCCGGCAGTCGTGCTTGGGCAAGCCACACTTGGCGGCGGGCTGCCAGAAGCGTGGCTGTAAGACTACCCAGCTCGCGGGTCACATGGCCTGTTGCCAACAGAGCAGTTTGCAGAAATTGTGAAATAGAGGGATCTGCATTTGCAGGTTCCAGCGTACTGGTGGCAGCAAGAAGTAACTGGCAGATCGTGTTTTCTGCTCGAGTAATGTAGGCAACAGACTCATATGCCTTTTTTAGCAAGGAATCCGTACGACCGCATTGCGCACTGGGGCATCGCACATTCCCTCGTAGAGCCTCATCAGGAGAGACCACCAAAGCTGCCACAGGCTGCTCTATTTCCGGAGCACGACCCACCCCGATAGAATCTGCTTCAGCCATAGATGCTAGCGTTCGAGCAATCTTTGAGCGCCGCTTAGGTGGACCAGAACCAGTGAGAGCATTTGAGAATTCAGCCACAAAATCCTTACATGGTGGCATGGCAAAAGAAGTTGCAGCTGTGGTCTGTCTGAAAAACACATTAGTTTGTGCAGATTGGACAGGTGACTCATCAAGTCCTAGACGAGCAGCTGCCATTCGAAGCACAGCCAAAGTGTCATCAGAGGAGGACTGGGCTTGTCCAGACGACTGAACTGACCCCCCACTAGAGCCCTCTGCTGCTGGGTAACCAGTGAAAACAGCCTGAGGTGATGGTTGTGTAGCAACATCCATTGGATCCCCATGATCGTGAAAAAAGGAATCTGAAGCACTTGTAGAAAGCACATCAAACTCTGAACGATGAGAAAAACAAGGGGAATCAAGAGACTCTTCCCCAGCTCCCTGGTTTTGAACATTCTCATCCTCCTGTGTCATCCTCACAGGTGTAGCAGATGTGACCGGCTGAAGTGAGTGAAGCAGGCGTTTCAGCTCTGCCATCTCTGAAGAAAGCACCGACACCGTCATAGAAAGTGAACCTTTCTCAACATGTGAATGTTCATCATCTCGCGATTTGGCCTTCTTAGCTGGGAGGGGAGCACCAGCTGCCGCCGACGCCCTGCACTTCCGAGTGCGCGAAGGGGCTACATCTAACTGCCCTAGTTTCACTGTAGAATTAGGGTCTAACTCGGCAAGACGGAGCCGTCGTTCCGACATAGGCAAAAGGCTGCAGTGCATGCACGGGTCCGTGAGAGCCTCTCGCAGATGTTGAACACCCAAACACGACGGGCAGATGTCATGACCGTCGTCAGGGAGAAGATTATTAGGGCACAGCTTACAAGTCTGTGGAAAACCAGTGGCTATCGAGCTGTGAGCCATAGTTACTCGCTAATAACACCCTCGGATAGTACCGTAAGGTTAAGTTAAGCGGGATGAAAAAATAATTAAAATAAAATAAAACGATTACCTCGGGTGAACCGACAGGTAATACCAACAAAAATTTTACGAAAAAAGATAAAAAGTGTCTAAAATGGCCGGCGGATTGAACCGAGGGACAAAAAGTGTTACATGGATACGAGGGAAAAAAAACACTCTAAGTAGATAACTTACGTCAACTGGAGACCGTTAACTCATAGCGCGGCAAACACAAGCCACCGGATTGCACCGAGAGGCACAGAGTGTTACCGACGAAGCAATATGAAAAAACAAAACTCACCAAGTGCCGTTAATTTAAATCCAAATTCCTTGAAAATCCAAATCCTTGCAATGGCGAAGACACGCGCTGTCACAGCTTGTGAGGACGAATCTCGCTGCTCTTGTAAGCTGCACTTGACAGCGCGTCACTCAACCAATACAACCTATCTCAACTAGGCGAGAAAGCGAAAGAGGTAGAGTGCTGAGCTACTGTAGCTTTACCCTCCAGGGCTCAGCATACGTCACGCCACGTGACTTTGTTGGTATATTCTCTCGACCTATCTAGCTGGCGCTGCGATAATCCATAGTGTTTACACTGCCTCTGGCGGTCAGTAAGAATGAAACAGAACTGGGAGTGTTGATATATTTAGCCCTCATACTGTATTCCGGTCAGAGGATTGTTCCCCTGAAAATGCTTGTAAATGTCATCGCATTGAACTAAAACGGATTGACTTTGCTTTGCTTTGGGGGGGGGGAGGGGTGTTTATCCACCTTGTTACACTTGTGTTGTTCACGGGTCAAAAATTGCTAATAAATCTCTTGTTATGCTGTGTTATTGCAAAATACTGCATTCAATCTTGTTTTATTTCAATTAACACAGGTTTTAGGTGTCTCTTTTGGAACCGATTTAAATAAGCTTGAGTGAATTTTTCCACTCAAACACGGATCAATGAGCTCTACGATTGGTCAGATACAAAAAGAAACCTAAAAACGGTGCTAACTGAAAGAAAACAAGTTGATAAAAAAGATTGAATCAAAATTTGCCGGAAGTTTTCTGGGTTTTCCCAGGCTAACCTGGAACACCAAATTAGGCAAAATTTTCAGCACAGAACAAAGGGTTAAACCATATTTGTGTTATTCATGCAGTAATTATAACAAAGCTGCTTGTTTTTTAACTTTTGGGAGTGTTGATATATTTAAATCAATTGGCCTCTCTGGAGATAGAGAGAGTTAAGTCATTAGTTTAATGACTAAAAGTCATTTACATTTGACATTTTAATCGATGAATTTGGCAAACGCTTTTATCCAAATCGACATACATCGCATTAAAGGTCAGTTCATGCCTTCTCTAGGAGTTGAACCCATGACCTTGGTGTTGCTAGCGCTATATTTTGTGCATATTTGTGCTCTAATTTGATCATATCTGTGCATGTTTGTGTGTTTGAGCAGCAGAAATGAAGAAACCCATAGTGTTTACATATTCAGATGTTTCCCCAAAACCTCCACCTCATCTGTAATGACATCATCCATGCTTAGATTTCTGGGTAATCTTTCAGAGTTCGTGTCTTGTGTGTTGACTAACATCGGTCACATGTGGATCACACCTGATGAGCTCATCAGTGAAGGTTACCTGGAGCTCCTCGGTTGCGTTGGCGTCCCTGCGTTTGCGGCCCTTCTTTGGATATCCGTTGATCTTACACTCGTAACAGGCCTCGGGAGAGAGCGAGTTCTCGTCGGCGTCGGATGAGGGAGTCTGAGGAGACAGACCCGCTCCAGAGAGACAGTGACTGAAACACACACACACACACACACATCAGATTTACACATGAGGGATCCAATACAATTCACCAGAAATGTGCATCGACTGATACAGGAGTTTATAAAGCATTAAACAGCTGTTACACACATTATTTTTGTATTATTTATATAGTTCTGTAATATTTATTAATATTTTATTCAGAGCTGATTTATAGCAGAATTTGAATTTGTCTCATATTTCATTAAGTTTGCCTCACTGATTCTGTTAAAATCCAAAGTGAAGCTGCTTTGAAACTCTTTATTGAGATAAATGTGGAGTGTGGCAGTGAGAGTTCGGTCCTCAAGGGGGCGACAGTTTCCTTCAAAATCTAGAGTTTCTTCTAAAGCGCCCCAAATGTGTGTGAACCCAGCTATAAACAAATATGTTCTAAGAACATTGTGCTAACGTTCTTATTGAGTTATTTAAAAATGATTTCTGAACATTCAAAAAGTACAGTTTTTATATTTTTTTAAAAACATTTTTTTCTTGGTTATGTGAACGTAAAGGGAACATTTACTTTTGTAAACATTATTGGAAAGTTACTTTTGAATGTTCTAAATCAGGAAGTAACATTTAAAAATAGTCAGACGAACATTCAACTAAAAAGTTTCAGACAAAACGTTCCACGGGCCCTGTATAAATAATGCTTTTGTGCTGATGAGAACGTTATTAAAGAACACATAACTTTGAACAAACGTTCTATTAATGTTACTGGAAGAACGTTCCCTGTTAGCTGGCTATTAGTTTGTGTGCGTGTGTATGTGTGTGCGTGCGTGCGTGTGTGTGTGTGTGTGCGTGTGTGGGCGTGCGTGTGTGTGTGTGTGTGTGTGCGTGTGTGTGTGCGCGCGCGTGTGTGTGCGCGCGTGTGCGTGTGTGTGTGCGTGTGTGTGTGTGTGTGTGCGTGAGCGTGTGTGTGCGTGTGCGCGCGTGTGTGTGTGCGTGTGTGTGTGTGTGTGTGTGCGTGTGTGTGTGCGTGTGTGTGTGCGTGTGTGTGTGTGTGTGTGCGTGTGTGTGTGCGTGTGTGTGTGTGTGTGTGCGTGAGCGTGTGTGTGCGTGTGCGCGCGTGTGTGTGTGCGTGTGCGCGCGTGTGTGTGTGCGTGTGCGTGCGCGTGTGTGTGCGTGTGTGTGTGTGAGTCTGACCCCTGTCCCGCTCTCAGGTATCCAGGTGGGCAGCCACACAGGTATCCTCCATCAGTGTTGGAGCAGCCGTAACTGCAGGGGTTCTGGGAGTTGCACTCGTTGACGTCCTGACAGCCGCCCAGCATCTGCTCGAAGGAGAAGCCCGCGGGACACAAGCAGCGGAAACTGCCCAGTGTGTTGTGGCACGAGGCGCCGCCACATATCTGACTGTTCTGGCACTCGTTCTCATCTGCACACACACACACAGGGGTCAAAGGTCAGGGCGGTTCCCACAGCGCCACTGACCTACATTCACTTTCACAATCTCTCAGTGTGCTGACGGAGCAGGAGTTCACAACACGAGTTCACTGTTCTGATTGGCCAGACGGCTCAGTCTGCTGTGATTGGTCTACTCTGCTCTGATTGGCCAGACGGCTCAGTCTGTTGTGATTGGTCTACTATGCTCTGATTGGCCAGAGAGATCAGTCTGTTGCGATTGGTCTACTCTGCTCTGATTGGCCAGACGGATCAGTCTGTTGTGATTGGTCTACTCTGCTCTGATTGGCCAGACGGATCAGTCTGTTGTGATTGGTCTACTCTGTTCTGATTGGCCAGATGACTCAGTCTGTTGTGATTGGTCTACTCTGCTCTGATTGGCCAGACGGATCAGTGTGCTGTGATTGGTCTACTCTGCTCTGATTGGCCAGACGGATCAGTCTGTTGTGATTGGTCTACTATGCTCTGATTGGCCAGACGGATCAGTCTGTTGTGATTGGTCTACTCTGCTCTGATTGGCCGGACGGATCAGTCTGCTGTGATTGGTCTACTCTGCTCTGATTAGCCAGACGGATCAGTCTGTTGTGATTGGTCTACTATGCTCTGATTGGCCAGACGGCTCAGTCTGTTGTGATTGGTCTACTCTGCTCTGATTGGCCAGACGGATCAGTCTGTTGTGATTGGTCTACTCTGTTCTGATTGGCCAGATGGCCCACTCTGTTGTGATTGGTCTACTCTGCTTTGATTGGCCAGACGGCTCAGTCTGTTGTGATTGGTCTACTCTGTTCTGATTGGCCAGAGAGATCAGTCTGTTGTGTTTGGTCTACTCTGTTCTGATTGGCCAGACGGATCAGTCTGTTGTGATTGGTCTACTCTGTTCTGATTGGCCAGATGGCTCAGTCTGTTGTGATTGGTCTACTCTGTTCTGATTGGCCAGACGGATCAGTCTGTTGTGATTGGTCTACTCTGCTCTGATTGGCCAGACGGATCAGTCTGTTGCGATTGGTCTACTCTGCTCTGATTGGCCAGACGGATCAGTCTGTTGCGATTGGTCTACTCTGCTCTGATTGGCCAGACGGATCAGTCTGTTGCGATTGGTCTACTCTGCTCTGATTGGCCAGACGGATCAGTCTGTTGTGATTGGTCTACTCTGTTTTGATTGGCCAGACGGCTCAGTCTGTTGTGATTGGTCTACTCTGCTCTGATTGGCCAGACGGATCAGTCTGTTACGATTGGTCTACTATGCTCTGATTGGCCAGAGAGATCAGTCTGTTGTGATTGGTCTACTCTGTTCTGATTGGCCAGACGGATCAGTCTGTTGTGATTGGTCTACTCTGTTCTGATTGGCCAGATGGCCCAGTCTGTTGTGATTGGTCTACTCTGCTCTGATTGGCCAGACGGCTCAGTCTGTTGTGATTGGTCTACTCTGTTCTGATTGGCCAGAGAGATCAGTCTGTTGTGATTGGTCTACTCTGTTCTGATTGGCCAGACGGATCAGTCTGTTGTGATTGGTCTACTCTGTTCTGATTGGCCAGATGGCTCAGTCTGTTGTGATTGGTCTACTCTGTTCTGATTGGCCAGACGGATCAGTCTGTTGTGATTGGTCTACTCCGCTCTGATTGGCCAGACGGATCAGTCTGTTGCGATTGGTCTACTCTGCTCTGATTGGCCAGACGGATCAGTCTGTTGCGATTGGTCTACTCTGTTTTGATTGGCCAGACGGCTCAGTCTGTTGTGATTGGTCTACTCTGCTCTGATTGGTCAGACGGATCAGTCTGTTGTGATTGGTCTACTCTGCTCTGATTGGCCAGACGGATCAGTCTGTTGCGATTGGTCTACTCTGCTCTGATTGGCCAGACGGATCAGTCTGTTGCGATTGGTCTACTCTGTTTTGATTGGCCAGACGGATTAGTCTGTTACGATTGGTCTACTATGCTCTGATTGGCCAGAGAGATCAGTCTGTTGTGATTGGTCTACTCTGTTCTGATTGGCCAGACGGATCAGTCTGTTGTGATTGGTCTACTCTGTTCTGATTGGCCAGATGGCCCAGTCTGTTGTGATTGGTCTACTCTGCTCTGATTGGCCAGACGGCTCAGTCTGTTGTGATTGGTCTACTCTGTTCTGATTGGCCAGAGAGATCAGTCTGTTGTGATTGGTCTACTCTGTTCTGATTGGCCAGACGGATCAGTCTGTTGTGATTGGTCTACTCTGTTCTGATTGGCCAGATGGCCCAGTCTGTTGTGATTGGTCTACTCTGCTCTGATTGGTCAGACGGCTCAGTCTGTTGTGATTGGTCTACTCTGCTCTGATTGGTCAGACGGCTCAGTCCGTTGTGATTGGTCTACTCTGCTCTGATTGGCCAGATGGCCCAGTCTGTTGTGATTGGTCTACTCTGTTCTGATTGGCCAGACGGATCAGTCTGTTGTGATTGGTCTACTCTGCTCTGATTGGCCAGACGGATCAGTCTGTTGTGATTGGTCTACTATGCTCTGATTGGCCAGACAGCTCAGTCTGCTGTGATTGGTCTACTCTGTTCTGATTGGCCAGACGGCTCAGTCTGTTGTGATTGGTCTACTCTGCTCTGATTGGCCAGACGGATCAGTCTGTTGCGATTGGTCTACTCTGCTCTGATTGGCCAGACGGATCAGTCTGTTGCGATTGGTCTACTCTGCTCTGATTGGCCAGACGGATCAGTCTGTTGTGATTTGGTCTACTGTTTTGATTGGCCAGACGGCTCAGTCTGTTGTGATTGGTCTACTCTGTTCTGATTGGCCAGACGGATCAGTCTGTTGCGATTGGTCTACTCTGCTCTGATTGGCCAGACGGATCAGTCTGTTGCGATTGGTCTACTATGCTCTGATTGGCCAGACGGATCAGTCTGTTGTGATTGGTCTACTCTGTTCTGATTGGCCAGACGGATCAGTCTGTTGTGATTGGTCTACTCTGTTCTGATTGGCCAGACGGCTCAGTCTGCTGTGATTGGTCTACTCTGTTCTGATTGGCCAGACGGATCAGTCTGTTGTGATTGGTCTACTCTGCTCTGATTGGCCAGACGGATCAGTCTGTTGTGATTGGTCTACTCTGTGCTGATTGGCCAGACGGATCAGTCTGTTGTGATTGGTCTACTCTGTTCTGATTGGCCAGACAGCTCAGTCTGCTGTGATTGGTCTACTCTGTTCTGATTGGCCAGACGGATCAGTCTGTTGTGATTGGTCTACTCTGCTCTGATTGGCCAGACGGATCAGTCTGTTGCGATTGGTCTACTCTGCTCTGATTGGCCAGACGGATCAGTCTGTTGCGATTGGTCTACTCTGCTCTGATTGGCCAGACGGATCAGTCTGTTGTGATTGGTCTACTCTGTTTTGATTGGCCAGACGGCTCAGTCTGTTGTGATTGGTCTACTCTGTTCTGATTGGCCAGACGGATCAGTCTGTTGCGATTGGTCTACTCTGCTCTGATTGGCCAGACGGATCAGTCTGTTGTGATTGGTCTACTCTGCTCTGATTGGCCAGACGGCTCAGTCTGTTGTGATTGGTCTACTCTGTTCTGATTGGCCAGACGGATTAGTCAGTTGTGATTGGTCTACTCTGCTCTGATTGGCCAGACGGATCAGTCTGTTGTGATTGGTCTACTCTGCTCTGATTGGCCAGACGGATCAGTCTGTTGTGATTGGTCTACTCTGCTCTGATTGGTCTACTCTGTTCTGATTGGCCAGACGGATCAGTCTGTTGTGATTGGTCTACTCTGATCTGATTGGCCAGACGGATCAGTCTGTTGTGATTGGTCTACTCTGCTCTGATTGGCCAGACGGATCAGTCTGTTGTGATTGGTCTACTCTGCTCTGATTGGTCTACTCTGTTCTGATTGGCCAGACGGATCAGTCTGTTGTGATTGGTCTACTCTGTTCTGATTGGCCAGACGGATCAGTCTGTTGTGATTGGTCTACTCTGCTCTGATTGGCCAGACGGATCAGTCTGTTGTGATTGGTCTACTCTGCTCTGATTGGCCAGACGGATCAGTCTGTTGTGATTGGTCTACTCTGCTCTGATTGGTCTACTCTGCTCTGATTGGCCAGACGGATCAGTCTGTTGCGATTGGTCTACTCTGTTTTGATTGGCCAGACGGCTCAGTCTGTTGTGATTGGTCTACTCTGCTCTGATTGGTCAGACGGATCAGTCTGTTGTGATTGGTCTACTCTGCTCTGATTGGCCAGACGGATCAGTCTGTTGCGATTGGTCTACTCTGCTCTGATTGGCCAGACGGATCAGTCTGTTGCGATTGGTCTACTCTGTTTTGATTGGCCAGACGGATTAGTCTGTTACGATTGGTCTACTATGCTCTGATTGGCCAGAGAGATCAGTCTGTTGTGATTGGTCTACTCTGTTCTGATTGGCCAGACGGATCAGTCTGTTGTGATTGGTCTACTCTGTTCTGATTGGCCAGATGGCCCAGTCTGTTGTGATTGGTCTACTCTGCTCTGATTGGCCAGACGGCTCAGTCTGTTGTGATTGGTCTACTCTGTTCTGATTGGCCAGAGAGATCAGTCTGTTGTGATTGGTCTACTCTGTTCTGATTGGCCAGACGGATCAGTCTGTTGTGATTGGTCTACTCTGTTCTGATTGGCCAGATGGCCCAGTCTGTTGTGATTGGTCTACTCTGCTCTGATTGGTCAGACGGCTCAGTCTGTTGTGATTGGTCTACTCTGCTCTGATTGGTCAGACGGCTCAGTCCGTTGTGATTGGTCTACTCTGCTCTGATTGGCCAGATGGCCCAGTCTGTTGTGATTGGTCTACTCTGTTCTGATTGGCCAGACGGATCAGTCTGTTGTGATTGGTCTACTCTGCTCTGATTGGCCAGACGGATCAGTCTGTTGTGATTGGTCTACTATGCTCTGATTGGCCAGACAGCTCAGTCTGCTGTGATTGGTCTACTCTGTTCTGATTGGCCAGACGGCTCAGTCTGTTGTGATTGGTCTACTCTGCTCTGATTGGCCAGACGGATCAGTCTGTTGCGATTGGTCTACTCTGCTCTGATTGGCCAGACGGATCAGTCTGTTGCGATTGGTCTACTCTGCTCTGATTGGCCAGACGGATCAGTCTGTTGTGATTTGGTCTACTGTTTTGATTGGCCAGACGGCTCAGTCTGTTGTGATTGGTCTACTCTGTTCTGATTGGCCAGACGGATCAGTCTGTTGCGATTGGTCTACTCTGCTCTGATTGGCCAGACGGATCAGTCTGTTGTGATTGGTCTACTATGCTCTGATTGGCCAGACGGATCAGTCTGTTGTGATTGGTCTACTCTGTTCTGATTGGCCAGACGGATCAGTCTGTTGTGATTGGTCTACTCTGTTCTGATTGGCCAGACGGCTCAGTCTGCTGTGATTGGTCTACTCTGTTCTGATTGGCCAGACGGATCAGTCTGTTGTGATTGGTCTACTCTGCTCTGATTGGCCAGACGGATCAGTCTGTTGCGATTGGTCTACTCTGCTCTGATTGGCCAGACGGATCAGTCTGTTGCGATTGGTCTACTCTGTTTTGATTGGCCAGACGGATTAGTCTGTTACGATTGGTCTACTATGCTCTGATTGGCCAGAGAGATCAGTCTGTTGTGATTGGTCTACTCTGTTCTGATTGGCCAGACGGATCAGTCTGTTGTGATTGGTCTACTCTGTTCTGATTGGCCAGATGGCCCAGTCTGTTGTGATTGGTCTACTCTGCTCTGATTGGCCAGACGGCTCAGTCTGTTGTGATTGGTCTACTCTGTTCTGATTGGCCAGAGAGATCAGTCTGTTGTGATTGGTCTACTCTGTTCTGATTGGCCAGACGGATCAGTCTGTTGTGATTGGTCTACTCTGTTCTGATTGGCCAGATGGCCCAGTCTGTTGTGATTGGTCTACTCTGCTCTGATTGGTCAGACGGCTCAGTCTGTTGTGATTGGTCTACTCTGCTCTGATTGGTCAGACGGCTCAGTCCGTTGTGATTGGTCTACTCTGCTCTGATTGGCCAGATGGCCCAGTCTGTTGTGATTGGTCTACTCTGTTCTGATTGGCCAGACGGATCAGTCTGTTGTGATTGGTCTACTCTGCTCTGATTGGCCAGACGGATCAGTCTGTTGTGATTGGTCTACTATGCTCTGATTGGCCAGACAGCTCAGTCTGCTGTGATTGGTCTACTCTGTTCTGATTGGCCAGACGGCTCAGTCTGTTGTGATTGGTCTACTCTGCTCTGATTGGCCAGACGGATCAGTCTGTTGCGATTGGTCTACTCTGCTCTGATTGGCCAGACGGATCAGTCTGTTGCGATTGGTCTACTCTGCTCTGATTGGCCAGACGGATCAGTCTGTTGTGATTTGGTCTACTGTTTTGATTGGCCAGACGGCTCAGTCTGTTGTGATTGGTCTACTCTGTTCTGATTGGCCAGACGGATCAGTCTGTTGCGATTGGTCTACTCTGCTCTGATTGGCCAGACGGATCAGTCTGTTGTGATTGGTCTACTATGCTCTGATTGGCCAGACGGATCAGTCTGTTGTGATTGGTCTACTCTGTTCTGATTGGCCAGACGGATCAGTCTGTTGTGATTGGTCTACTCTGTTCTGATTGGCCAGACGGCTCAGTCTGCTGTGATTGGTCTACTCTGTTCTGATTGGCCAGACGGATCAGTCTGTTGTGATTGGTCTACTCTGCTCTGATTGGCCAGACGGATCAGTCTGTTGTGATTGGTCTACTCTGTGCTGATTGGCCAGACGGATCAGTCTGTTGTGATTGGTCTACTCTGTTCTGATTGGCCAGACAGCTCAGTCTGCTGTGATTGGTCTACTCTGTTCTGATTGGCCAGACGGATCAGTCTGTTGTGATTGGTCTACTCTGCTCTGATTGGCCAGACGGATCAGTCTGTTGCGATTGGTCTACTCTGCTCTGATTGGCCAGACGGATCAGTCTGTTGCGATTGGTCTACTCTGCTCTGATTGGCCAGACGGATCAGTCTGTTGTGATTGGTCTACTCTGTTTTGATTGGCCAGACGGCTCAGTCTGTTGTGATTGGTCTACTCTGTTCTGATTGGCCAGACGGATCAGTCTGTTGCGATTGGTCTACTCTGCTCTGATTGGCCAGACGGATCAGTCTGTTGTGATTGGTCTACTCTGCTCTGATTGGCCAGACGGCTCAGTCTGTTGTGATTGGTCTACTCTGTTCTGATTGGCCAGACGGATTAGTCTGTTGTGATTGGTCTACTCTGCTCTGATTGGCCAGACGGATCAGTCTGTTGTGATTGGTCTACTCTGCTCTGATTGGCCAGACGGATCAGTCTGTTGTGATTGGTCTACTCTGCTCTGATTGGTCTACTCTGTTCTGATTGGCCAGACGGATCAGTCTGTTGTGATTGGTCTACTCTGATCTGATTGGCCAGACGGATCAGTCTGTTGTGATTGGTCTACTCTGCTCTGATTGGCCAGACGGATCAGTCTGTTGTGATTGGTCTACTCTGCTCTGATTGGTCTACTCTGTTCTGATTGGCCAGACGGATCAGTCTGTTGTGATTGGTCTACTCTGTTCTGATTGGCCAGACGGATCAGTCTGTTGTGATTGGTCTACTCTGCTCTGATTGGCCAGACGGATCAGTCTGTTGTGATTGGTCTACTCTGCTCTGATTGGCCAGACGGATCAGTCTGTTGTGATTGGTCTACTCTGCTCTGATTGGTCTACTCTGTTCTGATTGGCCAGACGGATCAGTCTGTTGTGATTGGTCTACTCTGCTCTGATTGGCCAGACGGCTCAGTCTGTTGTGATTGGTCTACTCTGCTCTGATTGGCCAGACGGCTCAGTCTGTTGTGATTGGTCTACTCTGCTCTGATTGGCCAGACGGCTCAGTCTGTTGTGATTGGTCTACTCTGCTCTGATTGGCCAGACGAATCAGTCTGTTGTGATTGGTCTACTCTGCTCTGATTGGCCAGACGGATCAGTCTGTTGTGATTGGTCTACTCTAGACAGCTCAGTCTGTTGTGATTGGTCTACTCTGCTCTGATTGGCCAGACGGATCAGTCTGTTGTGATTGGTCTACTCTAGACAGCTCAGTCTGTTGTGATTGGTCTACTCTGTTCTGATTGGCCAGACGGCTCAGGCTGTTGTGATTGGTCTACTCTGCTCTGATTGGCCAGACGGATCAGTCTGTTGTGATTGGTCTACTCTAGACGGCTCAGTCTGTTGTGATTGGTCTACTCTGCTCTGATTGGTCAGACGGCTCAGTCTGTTGTGATTGGTCTACTCTGCTCTGATTGGTCAGACGGCTCAGTCTGTTGTGATTGGTCTACTCTGCTCTGATTGGCCAGACGGAAAGAAACACAGTCAGACAGACAGACAGACACATAGACAGACAGACAGACAGATTGAGGTGTCTCACCGACGCACTGGTTCCACTGGTAGTGCTGTAAGTATCCCTGAGGACAGCTGCATCTGTAGCCGCCCACCAGATTCTGACAGCCGTGCTGACAGCGATGGTTCCCGTCACACTCGTCCATGTCTGACACACACACACACACACACACACACACACACACACACACACACACACACACACACACACACACACACACACACACACTGTATTAGTGGGATATTTTAATGGACACAGTCCTGTGTGTGTGTGTGTGTGAGAGTGAGAGAGTGTGTGTGTGAGTGTGTGCGCGCGTGTGTGTTTGTACCTTCACAGTGCTGTCCATTGGGGTCGAGGGAGAATCCTCTCTGACAATCACAGTTGAAGCTGCCGGGGCTGTTCTGACACACTCCGTTCGGGCCACAGAGACCCGGCTCAGAGGTGCATTCGTTATTATCTGTCACACACACACACACACACACACACACACTTCATCACTCTAATTCATAGGTCGCAGTGTCAGAACAGGAAAGGGAAGGGCTCGAGGACAGTCATGGGTTTGTGTTTTACAGCTGTTTATATCAGCTAATGGATCACATATAAACACCAGGTGCTGTAGCCATGGCAACAGAGGCAGTGCATCCCATAACAACGGCCCGCTGGTCACCGTGACACCAGACGTGACATCACTTCTTCAACATCTGCTCGTGTAAACAAGTCTGAGACTGAATCGAGGCGAGTGTGAGCAGTACCAGGGCATTCCCTCAGGAAACAGTGACATGAACTGAACTTCTATGGTGAAATTGTGCTAAAGTCTATTTTTTATTAGCGTTAACCAAACTAAAACCATAAATACTGAAATAAACGATCAATGAAGCACACATGACCTGTGACATCATCAGCTAAAGGTAAACGTGAAGTATTTTTGTCTTGTTTCCAGTCCAAATATCTAAACATTCTTAAATCAGAAGTAAAATGACAGAAATTATATTTTGTTTTCTAAAAAGAAAAAACAGAAAAATCTAAATTAGGTGA